>NC_058130.1:491605415-491634769 GCF_016433145.1 Gracilinanus agilis | reverse complement strand
GTGCTTTACTTTCTCTGTTTATACCTTGCTTTTTGTCTCCATGAATATTTTATTTTTTGTTGTTTGCTCACTTTTCCTACCTTTTTATTAGTATGCTCTGTTTACTGGGAGGTTAGGGTACCCTCTTAAACTTCATTCTGTTCTTGATGCTACCCTTACCTTTTTTTTCTGGGTTTCTGCCAGTTTCAGTTCTTCCAAAATGGTGTGATGGCCTGAGGGCTGGGAGCTCTAAGGGCCACCTTCCACTGCTGATTCAATTAAACCTTGAGATACTGATAGCTTGAAGATTTGCCTCAGGCTTGGGCATAGGCTTTTGGTCTACAGCTGGCCTTGACCAGGTTAGAGACTGCTTAAATTCTAGCCTCAGACTTAGGTGTAAGTTTTTGGTCTCACTGTGTTCTTGATCTAATGGAGCACACTGTTGATTGCCCTGTCCTGGAGCTCCACCCTGAGCTTTTGGCAAAAAGATCCAGACTCCCTTTAGGTCTACCAACTTCCCCAAACTGGGATCGATGTCTTCACCACAGACCTAGACCCAGGAATCCTGGCTTCACTCTGGGCCTACACAGATCAGCCCACTTTAGCACACACTGCCCTGGGCTAGAATTCTGGTATTCACCACAGGTTTAGAATATCAAGGGCTATGGGTTGGTTGATCCTTTATTTTGCCTAGGCAGGGTCTCAAGGTCTGAATGTTGTGTTGAGCTTAGGTTTTGAACCTGAAATGGCAGATGTGAGATGTGTGTGTGTGTGTGTGTGTGTGTGTGTGTGTATTTTGCTTTTGGCTTGCTTTTCAGTCTTTGCTATAACCTTGTTCTCTGCCTACCTTTTGGGTTTTTCTTTTCATGAAAGTTGTTTCACTTTGTCTCTTTGTTGGTACTTTCATTCCTGTATTCATTTTGTGGCATTATTTTAATATTGGTTGGAGAGGATTCTCATGGTGCTTCTGAGCTTCTTTCTTTTACTCTGCTGTCTTGGCTCTGCACCCAGAAGTCCAAAGATAAGTTATTTTGAACATGTTAGAAAGCATTATTTTAATTCAATAATTTGATTGTGTCTTCTCTCCTTCATTTTCAAGAAAATAGCTCAGTAGTTTCCCGATGACATACCAAGAAAGAAAGCTCAGAATTCCTAAGAGTTTTACATAGACCAAACATGATTACCTAAGTCAAATGGAACTTAAGTTTGGTGAAGTAAATGGATTCAAAATCAACATCTAAGAGTGATATATGAAGTAAGAATAGAAACTATGGAACCTTTTGCAGGGAGTTTGAAAATCACTTGGCCTGAATGATATCCCTGGGGACTGAGGGCCCAATGATTCATGTTACCTCATCTAGTTGAAAAGGAGCCTAAGGTAGAACAAGTTATTCACTTGACACTTATTCTGAGGATAATCACAAAAAAATAAATGGAGGATTATTTAAAGAATTCCATAACGGGTTCTATCTTGACCCCCTTTTAGATAAATAAGCAAATCTTCCTATGTGCTTTTTGGGGAAATTTTATGTCTTTTTCTCCTTTGGTTGCCTGAAAAGATTCAAGAACTTTTTCTTGAATCAACTAGCATGGAGTAAGTTTATATCTTTATGATAAAATGCTGGATTAATTTTTCATCCCTTCCACTATAGTTCCTTTCCAAAGCCTCATTTTGGCATGACAGTGTTTCCGGTTTATCAAGGACTATGTCAGGACCAAAAGTTCTTTCAAGTCTTACTAAACTGGGCAGGTTGCAAGTGGGGTCTTATGAGAGCTATCAGCCAAGGAGTAGCCTAACTAAATTCAAAGAGAGAATAATTCTTGCAAGGTTGCCCACTATACATATACATACATACATACATACACATACATACACACATATATATAAATATATATATACATATATATATATATTTTATAACACATCAACTCATGGAACCGACCAATAAGACATGGAAGGCATACAATTCGTGATGTTTGGTAGGGAATATCTAATCCATCTGCCACCACAACAGATCTTTTGAAATACTGAATAAAATGTTCAAATACAGAAAGATATGCCTCTCATAGATAGGCAAGATTTAAATAAAATCAAGCACTTAGATGGCCAGACTTGGTTAAATAGTCTCATTACTAAAGGAAGCAATCTTGAGAAGTAAATTGTCATGAGAACAATTGGTATTTAATTTCTGAACATTTCATGGACTTTAATTTCATTTTAGAATAAAGCTATAAATTTAATGCTTTCAAAAAATGTTAAACTTGCCTTAACTAAATAACATAAGGCAGAATTTAATATGTTTTAGGAATATCTGGCACTTGCATGGCATTTCTACAAAGGCAAAATTGATTGAATAATTGCTCAATTGAAGAATAATTGCTCAATTACTCAGGAGTAGTTAGGTAGCATTGTGGATAGAGTGCTGGACCTGGAATCAGAAAGACTTGAATACAAATCTGACCTGAGATCTTTACTAGCTTTTTGATCCTGGGCAAGTCACTTACCTCTGTTTGCCTTAATCGCTATGTGATTAATCTATGAGAAAGAAATGTCAAACTATTCCAGTATCTTTGCTGAGAGAACTGCATGGATAGTATTGGTGTGCTATTGTTCATGTGGTCACAAAGTGTCAGGAGGGACTGAATAACAACAATTATAACAAAAATTTACACATAGTAAGCAATATAGAAATGCTTACTTTTATTCTGGTTCTTATTTCAATTCAATTCAACATACATTAAACTCCTATGTATAAGCGATTAAAGAATTCAACAAATACTTAATAACTTACATTGTAAAAGATACCAAATAGGGATACAAATATGAAATGAGACATAAACCTCGTTCTCAAAGAGCTTAAATGATTGGAATTGGAGAAGATAAAGAATATCATATGAATATGATATTGGGTACACAAATAATGGTCATGTAAAGTAAAATGAAATGAGTATAGATAATGTCCTTTGAGAAATATAAGAAATTCAAAATCAAGTACTGTCAGAGAAATGAGGAGAGGCTTTGTGGAGGACCTGGAATCTCACTGGATTTTGGAGAGGGAAGTATTCATAGGTAGAGATAAGAGAAAAGAGGGTCTATGTTACATATTACCAGATATATAGTTGACATCTAGAAAAAACAAGGTAAACTTGTACTATTAGTGAGTATTGTAATATTTGAACAATAGTAGGAAGAAATAATACAAGATATCTAGAATATAATCATAGTTCAGAGAGTTTTCAATGACAAGTTAAGAGTTTATATGTTACTCAGAAATAAAGGAGAGGCATATCACAGATTTAAAAAACTGGCAGTCTGATATGACTCCCAAGATATCTACTTTGGGGCATCAATAGGTATAACATCCATCTTTAGGGTAATGCTCATTTTGCTCTACATTGCCTTGGTCAAATTATATGGGGGATATTATCTTCAGGTCTGCGTACCATTTTTAGGGAGGACATAAAATAGTTGGAGAAGAATCAGAAGAGAATCATACTAAGAATAATGGAAGTCATGCTATTTTGGTATCATTCGAAGGACCTAGGTTGGTTTGGCTCAAAAAATAGTGTACTTTATGGGGTATTATAGCTGTTTTTTTTCCATTAAAAAGATTCTGACTTTACTTGGCATTAGAGGATAAGACTGGGAACGATGTGTAGAAGTGGAAGATTGGCAGATTTTGCAACATAAGGACCCACATGCATATACAAATACATGTGCACACATAGAAGACGTTTTTCCTTTTCCCTTTGTCTATAACTAAAATTACTTCATCAGTGGAAGAGTAAACATTGAAATTGCATTATTTTTGCTTTCAATTCCCTTTTTGCTACCTACCATCTCAATTTGACGTCTCAGACCTAGTGCAGAATAATTTTCCATGGTTTTCTTTTTCATTACCATTTATTTTTATATTTTTATATAAAACAGAATATAATACATAATAATAATATGCCTATTATTTATTATATGTAATAAATTATAATAAATATACTTATCAAACAGAAACAAATTCTTAGTTTAGCTATATCTAAAAAATTTGTCTCTTTTTTTTTATTCCTTCCTTTCACAGCTCTCCAAGAATGCAGGTTATATGATATAGGCTGTATAAAATTATTATATAATATATATTTCCCTAATTGCCATATTGTGAAACAAGACACAAATTGCTTATGCTAGAGAAAAATTCATGGAAGAAATAAAGTGAAAAATGGTATGTTTCAATTTACATTCAGACTCTGTTCCTTCTATGATGGTAGATATCCCTTTTTTTCATAAGACCCTTGGAATTGTTTTGGATCATTGCTTTGTTGATAATAGTTGTCATTCACAACATTACATACATTATTGTTGATACTATGTACCACATTTTCCTGATTTTTCTGCTCATTTCACTTTGCCTCACTTCATACAAAATCTTTCCAAATTTTTTTGTGATCATTTTGTTTGCCATTTTTAATGGCACAAGAATATTCCATTACAATCACATACAACATCTTGTTTAGCCATTCTCCAACTGATGGATATCACTTTAGTTTCAAGGTATTTTCCACCATAAAAATAGCTGTTATAAATATTTTAGAATATGCAGTTTCTTTTTCCTGTTCCTTAATTATCTTAGGAAATTCTTATAGCTATCGAAGAACCAAAATCTTTACCTTCTTGATAATAATGCTTCGAGGCAATCCTATTTACCTTCAAAATTATGGCAGGCAATTAGAAGGATTATTGTAAAAATTAGAAAAATATTGTAAAGGGCTGCCTTAGAAGATAGTGCTTTCCCTCTTACTAGATAGTGACATAATTTCCAAATAGATGTTGTTCAATTGTTTGGTTACATTCTACTCCTATGTTAGCAGAGATGTGGTACACATCCCTCAATGGTATGGAGGGGGCTGCTCTGTTCCCCTTCTCCACCATACCTGAGGACATTTTTTGCATGCCCCGTGCCTCTGTCCAGCAGACCAATGTGGCTACTTCCTCCCTCTGCTCTCTTGTATAATGTGGGGGCCTCACAGACAATTTGAAGGTGCACCTTGGACACATGAACTCTAAAAGCTTCACCAACATTGTTACTCTTTGTGACACTCATGGACCATGGCCTTCTAGGCCCTTCTGTCTTCCACTATCTTTTGACGTCTGTCCAAGTTCATGTTTGTTGTTTCCATGACATCATTTTCCATTTCATACTCTGACACCTCCCTTTCATTTTACCTTCAACCTTTTCAAACATCAGTGTCTTTTCCAATGAGTATTCTTATTATATAACTGAAGTATTTAAGCTTCTTCACCTTCAGCATCTGACCTTCCAATGAATAGTAAAATAAGAATTCAAAAATTGACAGATTTTATTTTCTTGCTGTCCAAGAGACTCTTAAAAATCTTCTCTATTGCAACAATTTAAAAACATTGATTTTTGTGGTTCTCAGTTTTCTTTATGGTCCAACTCTCAAGGTGATACCAGAAAAAGCATATCTTTGACTGTCGATCATTGTTGGCAAAATGATGTCTCTGCTTTTTAGTATGTATTCCAAATTTGCCATAGTTTTCCTTCCAACGAGGAAGAATTTTTTAACTTCATGAATTCAGTCATCATTTACATGCCTGAGGACATTTTTGAGCCCAAGAATATAAAATTTGGCACTTCTTCCATTTATTCTCTTTCTATTTGCGAGGAAGTAATGTAACCATTTGCCAAGATCTTAGACTTTTTTTTTTGGTTAAGTTTCAATACATCTTTTACATTTTCCTCTTTTACTCTCATCAAGAAGCTCAAAATTCTTCACTTTTTTGCCATCTGAGTGGCAATGTCTTCATATCTGAAATAATTGATATTTCTCATAGCATCCTTAATTATGGTTTTTGATTCATCCAACCTAGAATTTTGCATATCATCATGGTTATTGGTGATATTCAGATCTTTCTTGTATAATTCTTTGATTTTCTTTCAAACTATTAATTTCTTGTACTTCTGTTGTCTTTCTATGCCGATTTTTGTATGTAGCTTTTTTCTTGATATTTTAAATTCTCTGGGAGATCTTGTCTTTTCTATTCTATTATTTTCTTCTTTTTCTTTACATTGCTCATATAAAATAACCTTATTATCTCTCCTTGCTATTCTCTAGAATATCTTTCCCTTTCTTTTTTCATTTTTGCTTTCCTTCTTTCCTCAGCTATTTGTAAAACCAACTAGATAATGGATAACAACTTGTAGTTACTGTTACACAAGGGATTAATGGCAAAATTTACTTTGTATCAGATGTATTTTGAGGTTCATTTTTTCCTTGATAAGTAATTTTATCAATTACATGTAATAATAAATTTCCAGACATGTTTTCTGAAGTTATATGTTCCAAATTGTCTCCCTCCCTTCCATCCCTACCCCTTCCCAGAGCTGGCAAGCAATTCAATCTGGTTTATACATGTATTATCATGCAAAACAAATTTCTGTGTTATTCATTATTATATGATAATAGTCACATAAAACATAAAAAACAAATAAACTACAGTGAAAAATAATATGCTTTCATATGTATCCCCACTCCATTAATTCTTTCTCTGTTGGTTGATAGAACTTTTTGTTTTAAGTTCCTCAGAATTGTCCTGGATAATTGTATTTCTGAGAGTAGTTACCTTAATCACAGTTGACCATTTCACAATATTGCTGTTACTGTGTATAATTTTCTCCTGCTTCTGCTGATTTTACTCTTCTTCAGTTCATGTAGGTCTTTCTAGCTTTTTCTGATATAATCATGTTCATTTCTTACAGCACAATAGTATTCTATCACTAGTTGTTCAACCATTCCCCAATTGATGGACATCCCTTCAATGTCCAATTCTTTGCCACTACAAAAAGAGCTGCTACAAATATTTTTGCACAAGTGTATCCTTCCTTTCCCCCTTTTTTATTTCTTTGGGTTACAGATCTAGTAGTGATATTACTGGATCAAAAGATATGAATTTTTTTATGTGCATAGATCCAAATTACCCTAAAGAATGGTTGGATCAGTTCTCAACTCCACCAGCAATGTTCTTGCAACATTCCTCCAATATTTAACACTTTCTTTTCTGTCATATTGGCCAATCTGATATGTGTGAGGTGGTACTTCAGAGTTGTTTTAATTTGCATTTCTTTAATCAAGAATGACAAGACATTTTTTCATAGATTACTGATAGCTCTGATTTTTTCATCTCAAAACTGCTTATTCATATCCTTTGACTATTTGTCAATTTAGTGACTTATATTCTTATAAATTTTATCTAGTGATAATGAGATCATTATCAAAGAAACTGGTTATAAATTTTCCCCCCAGTTCATTGGTTCCCTTCTAATCTTGATTACATTGGTTTTGTTTACACAAAACCTTTTTAATTTAATATAGTCATAATTATTCATTTTACATCTTGTAATGTTCTCTATCTCATATTTGGTAATAAATTCTTCCCTTCTCCATAGAATTCACGGGCAAACTAGTCTATGTTCCCCTGATTTACCTATAGTTTCACTATTAATATCTAAATCATATACCCAATTTGACCTTATCTTGGTATAGGGAAGTGATGGCAAACCTTTTCGAGACTGAGTGCCCAAACTTCATCCTCATGTCACATGCAAGCCACCCCCTAACCCCAGACAGGGGAGAGAGGAAATGCTCCCATCAGATTGCTGAGCAGAGAGGCAGTGATATCCTCAGGCATGGTGGAGAGGCAGGATGGGAGCAAGCCCCCTCTGGCACACATACCATTCATGCACCATCTCTCCTTCCATTTTCATCTTGGCTTATAGGCTTTCCAAATTAAACAGTTTAGTATCAGCAAAGTAACTGACTTTGAAATCATTTTCATCATCATTGAAAGCTCTTGACAATATTGCAGAAAACATCATGCAAAAATTGGATACTGGAAATGTATGAGAGCATTTTTCTTCATCTAGACCCACTATGAGAATTCCATCATAAGACTGGCATAAAATACTGATGAACTTCTCTGGGCAACCAAATTTTGCTATTATCTTCCACAAGTATTTGTGACTAACAGTATCAAAGTTCTTGGTCAGGTTAATAAACCTTATATATAGACCTCTGTTCTACTCCTGAAATTTCTCTTGGAGTTAAGCAGCAAACATGATGCTGATAGCTATTTAGCCCTTAATATATGTCTGTTGAATAAAAGAATGGTTATACTTACTCCCTATCTCTTCCAATGGTCTCTTTCAAATTCTAATCCTTCTTAGCATCTGCAAAATCTGACACTATTGACTAAACTTTCCTTCTGGATATTCTCTTATGTCTGAGTTTTCATGACACATTTCTCTCTGGTTGTCTTCCTAAGATGAGTGACTACTTTTCTGTCTCTTTAGTTCATTTTTCAACCATGTAAGTCAGTAAATGTTTGTATGTCCAAAGAGCTATACCAGTCCATTTCCACTTTTTCTCTACTATATTTCATTTGGGGACTTTGTCGGAATCTATGGGTTAATTTGTGATCACTATGTATATAATTCCTAGATCTATGTGACAGAAGAGACAGTCAATAAGGTTCCAGGCTTGAGATCATGCCCAGGGGAGTTGGACAACTTCTGTCACCTAGATACTTGGGGAAACTGCTTCTGAAAGTGCATGATAATGGGGAATGGAGTGTTCCTACACCTAATCAGAGCATGTATTTATATTCTGTGAATATTTCTTGTCTGTATACTGCAGGGTGAAGAAAAGTCTTAATTGACTCCTGAGCTAAATTGATTGCTCTCTTTCCTTTCAGTGTTTGAGGAAAGGCCTATTCTAAGCCACTGAGTAGGAAGGGAAAAGTGGGTACTATCACTCTACTTTCCCCACTTGATCTAACATAAAGCAATATAGTACACGTGCAGGTGCTCAGGCTACAAAACCTCCATTTTCATGTTGGCCTGCATCATCAGAAGTACTCCTAAGAAGTGAAGATATCTTTCTAATGCTTTTAGCTTGAGGACCCATTCCTTCCAATATTAATCACAAGTTGCAGTTAGTCTCTCTCATATCATCCATTATCCCAGTAATTATCATCAAAATAGTAATTTAATCAGTTGTTATCTCCTTCATATCACAAATAAGCAATTAGATTTTACAAAGTAATATTTATTGAGTTAGTGAGAAAATATGGTACAAGTACATCCCCTTAAACTGGGGCATATTTTCTTATATATATTTTAGTCCCTGAATAGGGTAACTTCACACTTAAATCAGTTGTCCCAAATCATTTGTCCCACCAATTTGACTTCTGAATACAGTTAAGTAAAATGATGGAGTCACTCCTTTGTTTTTAGGAAAAGGTATGTTGACTGCTGGGTTAATGTCTAGGTTAGAGTATAAAGGATGATTTTTTTTTTTGCTCTGGTTGCTATAGCAAGACCTATCAGAGACTATATAATTCCTGGGCTTCTGGCAGTTCATGAGACATTTTCAATTCACAACATTTTAATCCATTTGTTCTTTTACTCCTTCACTTATGAGCAGATAGAATGAATCACAATAAAAATAGAAAAGAAAACAAAATAAAACAAGCAGATCAGATACTCATGGTGTCATATGTCCAGATATAGAGTCCTTGTCTTGATTACAACCCAGAGATATTGCTTTCCCTTGTTAGTGCTTTTGTGTCCACACTAATCTAAGCATCCCATAAGAAAGGTTTTTTCACAACTTAATAATGGGTAAGAACAATCTCAGAGCTTCTGCCTGATCTCTAAATCAGGAACTGGATCTATTCTTGCTACATGTGTGCCCTTTGAGATGAAGTTTCTCCAGGTGACCATGTGGTTCAACAAAGGATACGTTTCTTTTTCCTACTCCCAAGACTGAGATATCATTAGCAAGATTTTCCATTACATTCTATCTCGCGATCTCATAATCTCTCTCTCTCTCTCTCTCTCTCTCTCTCTCTCTCTCTCTCTCTCACTCCCTCCCTCTCTCTCTCTCCACTCACCCGTCCATCTGTCAGTATGTCTACCTGTCTATCTATCTATCTATCTATCTATCTATCTATCTATCTATCTATCTATCTATCTATCTATCTATCTATCCATCTATCTATCTATCTATTTATCTATCTATCTATCTATATTGGGGAGGGGAAGGGTGGCTAAATGTGTGTATATACACATATTCACATATTCACACCTTTATATATACATATACATCCAACTACACATTCCTAGTCTTTCTCTTATGTGCTAGAACTAATCCCAAATCACCAATTACTTATTGGAAATTTCAATATTTATCTCAAACTCAATGTCCCAAATAGAATTAATTATTTTCCCCCTTCATGTCAATTCCTCCTCTGAATTTCCTACTAATTTTAAAGGGCACCACCATCCTTTTATTGACCCTGGTATGCAACTACATTGTGATCTTTGAGTTTTCACTCTCGTTCTTTGTATCTAGTAATTTTCCAATCTTTTTACTACTTCTATGTTCATAGCATCTTTTACATGTAAGAATTTAAATTTAGGTTTTATGCTAATATGAGAATTCTAAAGTAATATTGTGGTTGCCTGTTCAAAAATATTACAACAAATCAAAATGATTTTTAGCAGCTTTATTTACAATGAGGTGGAAAGATTGAAAGTAGAAAAATGTAGATAAAGAGACACAAAGTGCTCCATAGCTACAAATACCCTGAGTTTAATCCTAATGTTTCCATACCACAAATGCAAATAGGAAAGCAAATCTCACCAGAATCCAAAGTCTTAATTAGGAAGCTGAAATCCGAAGAACCAGGAGACAATGAAGAATTTGCCAAGAACCTTTAGTGCACATGAGGCTAAGAACTGCCAAGAATATCACCAGAACTCAGGCTGAAGGGAGTGTCCCACTAAAGTACCAAGGAGCAGAGAGGATCTCTTCACCAAAGAATTAAGGAAGGAATCACTCCTCTTACCACTGCAAGCCTGATGCAGGATCCATAGAAAATCTCCAGTCTGGCTCATCAAGGAAGAGAGCATGACTGAATCCTCCAGCTGGCCTTTGTAAAGCAGCAGTTTTCTCCACATCACTTCCTGTTTCTCCTCCACTTTACAGTCTTTAATTTGCCTAGCACTGCCCAGGGTGTGGGCAGTGGCCTCTGGAGTTGTCAACTACTCTAACAAGTGATTTGTGAACTCTCATACTTAGTGACTGGCAAAATACTAAGTAGGGGTATTTAAGTTTTTGATTGATTAACTTAAAAGTTGCTGATCATAGACAAAGAGAGTTTGATTCACTCTTCACATACTTATGTCTCTCCCTATGCACTCATATAACTAATGTCTTAGGTCCTAATCATCTCTCATAGGGACTATTGTGATAGTTTCCTAATTTATATACTTACCTAAGAACTCTGCTCATTCCAAACCATTCTACAAATAGCTACAACAGGAATTTTCCTAAAGTGCAGTTCTGACCACATCACTCCTATTCAAGAAAGTCCAGTGACTCATTAATTCTAGTATAAAAAATAAACTGTTTTGTCCTTACAAACTCTTCACAACCTGGTGCCTCTCAATGGTACGTTTATGTCTCCTTTCATGTACTCTGTGATCCAGCCCATACTGGTTTACTTGTTCTTCACACATAATGTTCTATTTCTTAATTTTTGCACTGGTTATACCTATGCCTAGAACACAATACTTCCTCACTTCTCTCCCATAAAGTCCTTAATTTTCATTGAGAATCAACTTGAGGACCATTTTCTACCTAAAACCTTTATTGATCTCCCCATAACTACAATATACCTATCCACAATGTTCTTGTACTTATTTTGCATATATTATGTGCATATTATCTCCAAAATTAGAGTATATGCCCTTTTTTTTTTGATTTGTGTATTCAACTAGGAGCACACTACACAGCATATGGTGTTTATTAAATACTTATTTATTAGTTTATTCTAGGAAAATATACATATATATACATATATACAAAGTCCTTTGGAGAAGATAATTAAAGATGCCTAGAGTATATTAACAGTGACTTTTGTTGTATAGCCCTTTGAGTGAGATGAGAAATGATCCCTTAATTCCTTGACAAATCCAAGAGCAGAAAAAAATTCTAAATTAAGATCCTAAATAAAATAGTACAATAAGATATTAACACTTGAAAAACCTGATCTAAAACACTGTGTCCTTATTCTTAATGTAGTAGGGCTATACTCATTTGAAAACTAGTTGATACTGTTGTTTCTGAAGTTAAATTTAGTAGCACATGAGGTGAAATGTACTGTGTAATTTATGTAGGTAGAACAAACATTGTTACTGGCTTTGAGAAAACAGACAGAACTTCATTTTCAGTTGGAAAACGAAACCGAGCAAAGTGGAAAAGAGGATTATGAAAAAAAAAACACAGTGTTCTCTGCAATTGACCTATATTTCTGCTTACTCATTTAAGTCATTATATTTACCAAACAATTAAAGCAAGGGAAAAATGGTATCATACTCACAGCTTACCTCCTGATATCCTTGATCCTTTCCTTCTAGGTATGAATTCAGGAGATGCATTCATTGCTATTTTCACCAGTCATGTAGCATGACTTTGTTCAAATGAATATTTGTATTTATACACACATGGATATGTATGTATACTCATTTTATGTTCATATATACATACAAATCTCTCTCTCTCTCCCTCTTTCTCTCTCTCTCTTTCTCTCTCTCTCTTTCTTTTTCCCTTTTACATTGTGACTTTCCCTATTTTGGTTTCACTATGTTGTGGGTTGGCAGTAGAAATTAAATTGGAAATATTTGATAGTTTTACAGAAGCAGCAGACAACATGTGAAAGGCAGTGGAAAACACAGCTAAAGTGTAAAAACTTAGAAATGCATAAATATACATATAGTATTATATATTATCAACATATCTTTGAACTTCATAAATATATACAATTTCTTTTTAAAAATTAAAATAACTAAGAAGTTTTCAAAAAGAATGTAAAAGCCAGAAGATGACACACAAAAGCTAGAAATATATATATATACATATATATATATATATCATAAGAAGTTTAGTAACTCATATATGCATACACCCCACAAAAGAAAAAAAGGAAAAAAAATCTGACTTCTTCCCTAGCACAAAAAAAAAGAGGGCCAAACATTTTTACACAAATTCTTCAGATAACACCTTACACTTTAGAAGGGATATGTATATACACACAAAAACACAGACTCATGTAGGAATAAACATATATTTATATATATGCATATATGTTAAATATCACCTTAAGAACACATACAGAATAATAACAGCTAAGTTACATAGGCTAAAGAAGGCATTCCTCCCTCTTATTTACACTACTATATCATTATTTGTAATAATCTTATCCTTTAAAATAAGACTGTTTTTTAAACTTCTGTTCTTGTTGAAAGAACTACCTCTCTAAAAAGTACTTTGAAATAAAAGTTAAGTAGTCCAGGACGTAGTCATATGAGGAAAATGCGTAGCAATCATGGATTATCAATCTGGCAAATGAACCCAAATAGAAGCATGCCAACAGTCTTCAGACATATGAATGCCCTCAGTACAGAAAAGAGTAAGTAGCCTTACTCTGTTTTTCTTTTTAATGGATGGTAAATGTAGAACCAATGAGAAGAAATAAAAGGTGACAAATTTTTTGTCTTAATGTAAGAAACAACTTCTTAAATAAGTGACTGAGAGAGCTCCTTATAACAAAAACAGAATAAACAGAAGTGTTACCATTTATCGTATATTTTTAAAATTTATATTACATACATACACACACACATATATATATACATATATATGTATATAAACATACATATATATATACATATACACATTACATTCTCTAAATTTAAAAAGTTGGATCCCAAATTCTTTCCTTCCTTCTCACCTATTCCTCAAATACTGAGAAGGGAATATATCAATTATAGGAGTAAAGCAGGCAAAATATATTGCCTATTAGCCATAATACAAAAAATAATTAATTAAAAGTAAGAAACATAAAGTAGAAAGAGTATGCTTCAATCTGCACTCAGATTTCATGAGTTCTTTCTCTGCAGGTGGATAGGTTTTATCACCATTGTTCATTTGAAATTATCTTAGATCATCTTCTTGATTAGAGTAGTCAAGTCTTTCACAATTGATCATCACCACAATACTGCTGTTACTTTGGGCAAGTTCTCTTGTTTTTGCTCAGTTCATTTTAATTCATTTCATAGAAACGTACTCATGGTTTTTTAAAAACATTTTTGTTCATCATTTATTATATAGCATGGTATTTTTTCATCACAATCATATAATACAACTTGTTCAGCCATTCCCCCAGTTCATGGATATTATATTAGTTTCCAATTTTTTTGTAATGGAATTTTTGTAAAACATAGATCCTTTCCCCTTTTCTTTGATCTCTTTGGAAGGTAGACCTAGTAGTGGTATTGCTTGGTCAAAGGGTATTCAAATTTTTTTTTGTCCTTTAGACATAATTCCAAGAAAATGGCAATCACAAAGACCTAGCATGGCTTCTACTAAGTTTAACCAAGTCATACTAACCTTATTTCTTTTATTTCTTTTCTTTTTTTTCTAGCTAGAGTTGTGAAGTGGGAGATAGATGGCATGTGTGTCTCTCTTTCTGTGTATGCATATATATTAAAACATATATATATATATATATATATATATAAATTTTAGCAAAGCATTAGAAAAAATCTTTCATGCAATAGTAGAAAATATGGAAAAGTATGAGATATATGATTCTGATGAATTTACATTCTAACTTGAAGCTGGTACATTCTTAGTGATACATTATTTTCATAGCTTTTCACTTTTTAATAAAGATAAATTTCTAAAACTACATACCATGGGTCAGTAAGTATATTTTGTAAACCTGCTCTCTTCCTTGTGCAGAAATACCTTAGGATATAGGACCATGGGAAGGGGGTGATATAAAACATAGATCTTGCATTCAAGCATTTTATTATCTCATTAGGATATAGCATATACTCAGAATAATTATTTAAAAATAATTTTGGAATCATTGAATTTCAGAATTGATTTGGTTATCAGTCATAAAATTGTATAACCTCCCATCCAATTCCTTCCCCAAATGCCTGAATGATTATAACCCAGGTTTAGATCAATATTTTGATTTCATTTAGTCATTTGTGTATGGGGCTGGGAAAAAGAATGTGTGGGAATTCATACTTTAATGAGGACATTTCCATTGAAATCTGCTTCCTTGTCATTTCCACCCATTGATATTAATTTATCACTTTAGAGAAATAAATAAAATACAGTCTTTCTACTGTCCTAGGACCATTAAAATACACTCCTTAAAATACCATGCTTTCTTTTAGACATGTCTTTTCGGGTTAAGCATTAAAACTCCTTGAAGGCTGAGTCTAATTAGACAGAAGGCCTGAAATGGTTCTATTATGCTTTTCTTATCTTAAAAGAAAAAATAGAAAAGGAGGGAAAGAGGAATAGAGTGAGTGGGGAGAAAAAGGAAGAAGAATGGAGAAAATTATCTCATATAATTGAGAAGCATATTTAGAAGTTTATACAACAAGGAATAGGGAATGGGAGCAGGAGACAATTGAACCTCATTGTTATCTGAAGTGGTCAAAAGAAGGAAGAATAGATATATACCTAGTTGTATAGAAGAATATACTCCACCAAACAGGGAAATAATAAGGAAAGGGGGTTAAGAAAAGAAAGAATAAAAAGGATTGTTTATGGAGGGATTAGTCAGAAGCAAAATGAACTCTTAAAGGGTAGAGAGAGGAAACAAATAAAGGAAGAGTATAAAAGAATAGAAAAGGGGGAAATATACAATGAATTATTACAATTGAGATTATAATTTGAGTGAACTGAGGCAAAAATGGAATACTGAAGAATAGATTAGAAACTAGAATTTAAAAAACATGTCCTTTTCAAGAAACTCAAAACAGAAAGTCTCAAACAGAATTAAAATAAATAGCTGTTGCAGGATTTATTAAGCTTCTGCTGAGTAAAAAAGACAGGGGAAAACCAATCATCATCTCTAAAAACAGAACAGCAAAAACAGACCTAATTGAAAAAGATAAACAGGAAAGCTATATTTTACTGAAAGATGTCAGATAATGAATGAATATCAATATTAAAAATATATTCAGAAAATAACATAGCATCTACATTCTTTTTTTAAACCCTTACCTTTCGCCATGTAGTATATATATGTATATATATATACACATACATATATATTTCCACATATACCCATATTTACGTGAATATATGTATCCATGTGTATCTACAAAAAGATATATATGACATGATCAAAGTAGCAATTAATTTTGTTTGACTATATATATTTGTAATATTTTCCCATTTCTCAGTGGGAATTGGGGAATGAAGGTGGATGTATATTTGAAAGTGGAGAAAATGTAGAACTGAATGGAAAAAATATTACCATAATTAAAAAATAAAAAGGTAAAGTTTTATTTCTTTATTTCAAAACTTAATAAATCAAAGATGAAGTTCATTAGAAAATGACTATTTTGATGACTATTTCAATAAAAATATATTAACTCCTATAAAAGGGAATTTTTTGTTCTCTCTGAATTTATACTTGTGAGAGGGAATCCTTTATTCCCTTTGTCTATTTTGAGTTAACATTTTGTTAACAATAACTTAAGTACCCCTACTTAGTACCTTACTAAATTGTGAAGATAGGATTAATTCTCCTTTGTCTACTTTTAAATTGAATCAACAAAAGCTACTTAATACTAGGTGGAGGAGCTCTCTACCCTTTCAATCCAATCAGCCTTGAAATGAGAATTCACACCTCAGTCAGCCAGGAATCTGTGAACACTTTTGATAAGGATTCACCTCTCCAGAAGGTGAGAAGTAGTTCCCACAAACACTGCCCCTGGGCAGTGCTGGGCAATTTAGAAGCTGTGATTGGCCCTTGTGAAAGAAGGGACAAGAAGCCACTATAAAAGGTCTTGAATTTAAGGGCTAAAAGAGTCAGCTTCAAGAAGGAAGTCAGCTTCAAGGAGTTGGACTTCAAGAAGGAAGTCAGCTTCAAGAAGGATGTCAGCTTCAAGAAGAAGGCCAGCTCAAGGAAGAAAGTTGGTCTTAGGATTCATCTTTAGCTTGAGTCATCATCTTAACCTGCTTGGGTGAGTGGATAGCTGGCTTTCCCTTCTTGTCCACTGGAAAGAGTTTAATTCTGGTTGAAGGTCAACAAGTCCTGGCTGAGTGGAGCACAGGTGCAATATTTAGTTAGATAGGTTAATGTCTTCTCTACCTTTTTGCATTTCTTTGCTTTCATCTTTCCACTTCTTTTGTAAATAAAATCTATTAAAGTCATTTTGACTTTGAGCAATAATACCTTGAATTGGCAACCACTATTATTATTTATAATCTTCATATATTTTACTCAAACCATTAAAATTTAATTCCTACATTCTCCATGTATAAAGTGGAATAAATTTATTATAAAATCTTTGTAAATATGAGAATGAATAATGTGTTGATTTTCACAAAGTCTAAGAGTTTCTTAAACAAGATTCATAGTCACTTGAAGGAATTTAATCTAATTATCCACAGGTGAAAAAAACAAGTTGATGAAGAATACATATGCTCTGGAAGAATACTAGAATTGAATAATTAGTGAATATGACACAGAAATGAACAGGATGAGAAGGGTATATTACATTGTCTTTTGTAAATGTCAGTCATTTTATGAACCTAAGAGTCTCCCTAAAATAAAGGTTATATTTTTAATATCAGTATTTTTCCCTGATGGGTCATGCATTATAAAATTTTATAGATTCTAAAGAAAATGAAATTGGGAGTCACCTAAGAGGTGGTAAGAAACACAGCAACAGTATATTGCAAAGAAGGAATTATGAAGAGGGGATTGTATAAAACTTTACATCAAAGAAATATATGACCCCCCAAAAAGCAAAAAACAACAACTAAAAAACTGGTCACGTGGCAAGACTGTGAAATAATTAATGGTCCATCACAAGTGTCTTCATGTCAATAGGACAAATATGTCTTCTCCATTTTTAGCATACTCCCTGTGGAAAATTCCAGGAAGACATGAGTAAGAATAGCACAGTATAGCCAGATATGGATGGGTTCTACTTTCTGTCTTTGAAGAAAATACTCACATCAAGAAATTAGTATATTCAGTAAAGTAGCTCTGTGTGCTCGAGGCACTGATATAAATAGTGGAGATACAAAGGCAAAAATCAGAGAACCCTTCCTTCCTATCAAAGTTACAGTCTACCCTACTTTTAAAACACAACAGAATATAATCTCTAAAATCTACAGCCCATGCCTTGGATAGACTCTGGTACTTTTAATTATAGATAATTATTATATTTTATTCCAGTGATCATGTTGTAAGCTCATACAAAGTCATATTATTTCTTTTATATAAAGCCAGATTTCATATTTCATTTCTATATTTCACATAGATAAATTAATGTTTCAAAAATATTTAATTCTTTATCTAGTGTTCTAATATTGTTGCCAAAAATTATTTTATAATATTAACATAATATTAGTAGTGATCCTATGGTTAAATCATCTCAGAGAATGAGAAAAAAGTGGCTGCTATTATAATTCCAGTAAAATGAAGTGAGGAACTATAAGGGTATCATTCAGTATCTGGGTCAGGGATGTTAGTTAGGGCCCCACCTAGTTCAAACTTAGGGTGATTTAAGTAAAGGCCAGAGGCCAGGATCCAGCCACTGCACAAGCTGCCTTTATTATTGGCCTAGTTATACGAGTTCTGGGCAGACTCCCATTCTTTGTGGCTATCTAAGCAACCAATCACACCCATTCAATGTGGCCTGGTGCACTAAACAAATCGCTGGAAATTGGGTACTTCTGGGTGCTAATCCTGGCCCTGCAACTGATTCATACTATGTCCTGACTCTCTTACTGTGTTTCTTCAGCTGGAAAGTGGGGATAATAATACTGAACTATTTCTTTAGAGTGTTATGTGGATACACTAATAATAACAGGCTTTAAGAAGACAAGGTAGCATTTACATGAAACGTAGGATTAGGAAACATTTTAGCGCAGCAAAGTAAAGGCATACTTTCACTTTAAGAAAACCCAGTATACAAAAGACCAAATATTTAACATAGTTAAATTAAGGAATTAGTTTTCATTTTATGGAAAAGTCTTCATAAAAAAAGAGAGTTAGCACAAGTTGAGCCTTGTAATGTGGTAAAGAGTATTGGATTAAATCAGGAGACCTGAATTTTAGTGGAGCCTCTGCCACTAACTAGCCTGGAGACCTCAAGTACTCTTTTTGAGTCTCATTTTCTCCACATTTTTTTGTACAAAAATATTTATAGCAGCTTTTTTAGTGGTGCAAAGAAATGGAAATTTAAGGGATGTTCATCAGTTGGGGGAATGGCTGAATAAATTGCGGTATATAATTGTAATGGAATACTATTGCTCCATAAGATATCACAAACAAGATGATGACAAAAAACCTGGAAAGATTTATTTGATGCAAAGCAAGATGAAGTGAGCAGAATCAGAGGAAGTTTTACACAATAACAGCAATAATGTAAATTGATCAAATGTGAATGAATTAAAACAAGTGTTATTATTCTTAATTATTAATAATAGTTAATAACCAACGATGCAAAGATACAGGACAACCCCAGGTGATTCATTATGAAAAAGGCTATCTACCACTATAGAAGGAACTGATGGAGTCTGAACTCAGATGGAAACATATGATCCCTCATTTCCTCCATGGATTTTTTCTCCTTTAAATGATATGTGTCTTCTTTGACAACAGAATGAATATGTAAATATGTATTGTATGGTAATACATGTACAACCTATGTTATTTTACCTGCACTCTTTAAAATTCTTTTAAAGTTTAGAATATTTTTCCATTGTTACATGATTTCCCATCTCTTTCTTCCCCCTCTCCTGGAGCTCACAAGCAATTCCACTGGGTTATACATATATCATTGTTCAAAACCTATTTCCATTATATTCATATTTTCAGTCAAAACACTAATCATATCCCTATCGAACTATGTGATTGATCATGTTTTTCTTCTGTGTTTCTTTTTCCATATTTCTTTCTCTGGATGTGGATAGTGTTCTTTGTCATAAATTCCTCTGGATTATCCTGGGTCATTTCATTGCTGCTAGTAGAAAATTATTACATTCAATTTTGCCATAATATACCAGTCTCTGTGTACAATGTTCTTTTGGTTGCTCCTTTTGCTCTGCATCAATTCCTGGAAATTTTTCCAGTTCACATGGAATTCCTCCAGTTTGCTATTCATTTCAGTACAATAATATTCCATCACCATCAGATACCACAATTTGTTCAGCCATTCCCCAATCTATGGATACCCCCTCATTTTCCAATTTTTGCAATCACTAAGAGTGTGGATATAAATATTTTTGTATCAGTATTTTTCCTTATTATCTCTTTGGGGTACAAACCCAACAGTGTTATGGCTTGGTCAAAGGGTAGACATTCCTTTAAAGTCCTTTGTGCATAATTCCAAATTGCCCTCCAGAATGGTTGGATAGACCAATTCTCAACTTCACCAGCAGTGTATTAGTGTCCCAATTTTGCCACATCCCCTCCAACATTTTTTACTTTCCTTTGCTGCCATACTAGCCAATCTGCTAAGTGTAAGGTGGTTTCTCAACTTTGTTTTAATTTGCATTTCTCTAATCAGGAGGGATTTAGAACACTTTTTCATGTGCTTATTGATAGTTTTGATTTCTTCATGTGAAAACTGCCTATTCAAGGCCCTTGACCATTTGTTGATTGGAGAATGGCTTGATTTTTTTTTAAAGGCTTGATTTTGACTTAGTTCCTTATATATTTGGGAAATTAAACCTTTGTCAGAGAGTTTTGCTATAAAAATATTCTTCCAGTTTGTTGCTTTCCTTCTAATTCTGGTTGCATTGGTTTTGTTTGTATAACCCCTTTTTAATTTGATATAATCAAAGTAATTTATTTTAATTTTTTTAATGTTCTATGTATCTTAGCTTGATCTTAAGTTCCTTCCTTTCCCACAGATCTGACAGGTGTACTATTCTATGTTTACCTAATTTATTTATGATTTCACTCTTTATATTTAAGTCATTTACCCATTTTGAATTTATCTTGATATAGCGTGAAAGAGATTGATCTAAACCTAATTTTTCCCATACTGTTCTTCAATTTTCCCAGCAGTTTTTGTCAAATAGCAAGTTTTTGTCCCAAAAGCTGGAATCTTTGGGTTTGTCCAACACTAGCTTGCTGAGGTCATTTACCCCTACTCTATTCCATTGATCTACCCTTCTGTCTCTTAGGCAGTACCCTATTGTTTTGATGAATACTGCTTTATATTTCAGTTTAAGATGTGGTACTGCTAGGCCCCCATACTTAACATTCTTTTTTCATTGTTTCCCTTCATATTCTTGATCTCTTGTTCTTCCAGATGAAATTTGTTTTAATTATTACCTGCACTCTTAAAGAGGGGGTAGGGATATAAGGGAAGGAAAGAACATGGCTTGCAAAATGTCTGAAAATTATTATTGAAGATTGTATTACATGTTACCTGGAAAAATTAAAATAAAATAAGAAAAACATCTTACTTCAAACACATACTATGTGGCCCTGGATAAGTCACTTTAATCCCATTTCCCTAAATTCCTCATGTATTAAATGAGTTGGAGAAGGAAATGGCAAATGATTCTAACATCTTGGACAAGAAAATCTCTAACGGGGTCACGGAGAATCAGACATGATTGAGAAACTACTGAATACTCTCTCATTTAGTGACTTTATCAACTTCCATGAATTTTATTATGATCTCTATGAACAAAACTCCTAAATCTATGTACCTAATCCTGTATATTTCCTAAGCTCCAGTCCCTTATAATCACTATCAATTTGATATTTGATTTCAAAATAGCAAAGTTTACTGCAGCTATCTCAAACTGAGATCATCTCCAATTTATCCTGAATATGTCTTGTTTATATTTAGCTGTCTGAATATTGTTTCCCAAATAGATTGTGAGTTCTTTACGAATAGGGGTTGTTTATTACCATTCTTTACAGCCTCAGTGCTTTAGCACAGTGCCTGACACACAATAGCACTTAAATGTTTTTTAACTGACAAAAAGTGAATCCATTGCATTCCACTCATCCTACCTCGATTCTGAACTTTCCTACTTCTGTCAGGGGTATGCAAAGGGCAAAGGTGGCAAATAAACAAAGCCACAGAGCAGCATGGAGGCCAAGATACTGAACAAGAATACTAAGAGAAAGGAAAGCCTTGTCTCTCATACAATATCTTTGAATAATAAAGGACAGAATCACCTCTTTTAGAAGAACTAGTTCTTGGTACACTTCATTTGCCTCCTTCCCTCCCACAGGAAATTGAACTGAGATCTTTTATTAATATCATATGTACTCTTGAGAATAAAGATTGTTTTGTTGCCTGTAATTGTATGTCTAACACCTAGTACATAATTTGACACATAGCTGATTGATTTTGTTGAAATGGAATAGTCTGGAAATTTTTATTGAGAACAACACATTTCTGCAATGATTTTTATATCAAATGCTCTACTAATCATGGAAATCTCACAGAAAGTGGTATAGCGTTAGCACAGAGGCAATAATGATAGTGACGATGAGGGCAGGAGGTGGATTTGGGGCAGTGAACACCTTTTGGTGGCCAATGAAATCAAGCCTGAATTTATGTAACTTTTCTAGGATTACAAAGCACTTTATATACATTATTTTGTTCCTGGAAAAAATCTTGTGACAAGGGTGGCACCATTTTTATAATCTTTATTTTCATGGAAAACTGAGATTGAAAAACATTTATCTGTGAGTGATGCAAAGTCATGACACTACTAAGTTTCCATGGTGGATATAATTTAGATCAGGTTATCTCTACCACTTACAATACTAAACATCCTTTAAGGCTCAGCTCAAATACTATCCTCTATATTCTGCCTTTTCTAATCTTTTCAGTGATTAATATCTTTTATTCTCATTCTTATATTTCCAATATGGCTATATTTAGTATATACTTCTCTGCATAGATGCTGATGTAAACCAGTCAAATGTAATCTCCTGGAAGGTTGGAATTCCTTTATTTTTTTCCCTTTAAATACATATCATAAATACAGCACAGGACCTGGCACAAAGGGGCCACTTTAAATACTTGCTAAATTGAACTGAATTGAGTAGAACTAAAGCAAACAACAACACAAGAAAGTCTGAAACTGACAGGATTTTATGAATTATAAACTTCTGTCTTAGTAAAGTGTCTTTAACTACTTGGATGAAATATTCTACATAAGCTTGAACTTTTATGACTTGGAATCCAGTTTCTACTATGAGGTGGGTTTTCTACTTGTCTGCAAATAGCTCTTTACCCCACCCCATTCCCCATTAATGTCCTTTACTTATCCTTGAAGTTTACACATTAAATAGAATAATTATATGAATTTGTGCATGAGTATTTTATTTATGTTTTCAGAACTGTATGCTTAAACTGTGGATCTTCCTCCTACACTGGATTCCATAAGAAGACATTTGTGCATGGAGAACAGTAACCAACTAAATACAGGATTTATGTACCCTAATTTAAAAGGGCTGCTCTAACAGGATGCCTATGTCCAAGGCTCATAACATATTCCCTGTAGAAAAAGTGTTGTTGTCCCAAAACAATTCATCCTGCCATAGTTGTACAGTAATGAAATCCTTTGTCTAAATGGAGAAAAATGTGTATAGAAAGCTGTTTTTTGATCTGTCATGACTACTTCTAATATATAAAATTTTCTGATTTCACAAAGATTTATAAAACGTGAAAAAATACACAAAAATTCAAGGATGGGAGTTTTGTCTCAACAGGCCACCATAATGAGATTTTTAAATTTGCCAAATTAAATATGTCAATTTTCATTAATGAGTCATGTATTAGGAGCTACTAAGCTTTTTGAGTTACCTTAGGAATCAAATTATTTAAATTTATATCCTTAAAAAACTAGAGGAATCCTTTCATAGACTAATTGACAGTGGCTAAAAGCCCTGACTAAACAATTAGTTGTGCTAGTTACTAATGCTGTAAAACTTGTTGGATCAAATGTCAATTATATATTCAGAGACAGTGGATTCTAAAATAGAGTCCTCAAATAAACCAATCCTTTTCTCTTTACACAGAACAAAAGTAAAATGGAGAGTAACTAGATATCCTACATACCCTTTTGTGCTTAGAAAATTTAGTACTAATTAAACAACTATTAGAGACAATAGCTTCAAAGTAGCAATTTTTTTGAAAATCCATTCTTATCTAAATTGATGCTGGTCTATAGAAAAAGCAGAGAAATAAAAGTAAAAAAATTGCATTCTTTAATATGTACAAAATAGATAAAACATTTAAGGTTAATTCACAGTCATAGAACAGATAAATAAAACTGTAAAGGAAGTGTAATTACATAAATAAAGACCTAAATGAATAAAGACATATTTTTAGTCACAGATTATGCTAAGCATTCTAAACATGATGATTTTACAAAATTAATCTACATATTCTATTTTCTATATAAAATTGCTATGGGGTTATACATGATGATAGAAAAAATTTATATGAAAAAAATGTTATGAGAAATTCTGAAAAAATAGAAATTAAGTAGATCTACTATTATCAGATCTTTCATTATTTATAAAACAAAATAATGACTATCAACATTATATGATGCTGGTATAAAAAAATAAAAATTACATTATTGAAATAGATTAGGTGAAAAAGAAGCAAATGGTAGAACAGACTAATTTTTCAATTAACCTAAGTGTATATAACCCAATGGAGAAGGATTTTTTCTATTAGAACATCAGGGGAAAATGAAAAGCTGAGAGGCCAAGCAGGACTCTATTGCAAAAGCCCTAGGTATGTGATTAAAAGGGCTTGATTTAGGGTGGTGTCAAAAAGGAATGGAAGGGAATTTGATGTTTCTGAATTTCTTTATTTGAATACATTTTTTGTTGTTGTTCAGTCCTTTTTAGTTATATCCAATGTTTTGTGACCCCATTTGGGGTTTTCTTAGCAAAGATACTAGAATGGTTTGCCATTTCCTTCTCTGGTTCATTTTACAGAGGAGGAAAACCAAGCAAAGAGGGTTAAGTGACTTGCCTAGGGTCACATAACTAGTAAATATTTGAGGCGATATTTGAACTCAGGAAAATGAGTTCTCAAGACTCCAGGCCTGATACTTTATCATTTGTGCCTCTTGCATTCTCTTTAGGATAATACAATTAAACTGAAGGGAATCTTAGAGGTCATCTAGTTTAACCCTTTTATTTTACAAATGAGGATGATGAAGTCAAGAAATATAAAATGTCTATTCCATATTGTGATAGGACTAATATCTGCCAACATTTCCTTATCCCATAGCTTAGGCCCATATCAATGCTTTCTTTCCTGTGACAGAAATTAGTTTCCTCTAAAAGAAGACAAAGTGGTCCTGGGAACATCTAGGGCCCTGGTTCCTGATGGCAGTTTTGAATTCTCTTAAGCATAGAAGTTCCTACCTATATGAGGTCAGAATAAGTTGGTGGATTTTTCAAGACTACTGAAGTCACTAAGCCCTTCACCAAATCTTAATGATCAGATGAGTTTTGATAGGGGACAAGGATAGGGTATGCATCCAGAAGAGCTAAAAGTCTTTGTATCATTGTTATATATCTTTGCTGTGTTAGAACAAAATAACGCTCTTTATCCATTGTTCAGTGACTTAAAAGTGCTTTATTTTCTTCCAATTTCAAACCTGAAGAGAGTATTGATGTTAGAGTCACATTTGTCACATAGGAAGCTGAGCCAAGAATCATTCCAAAATTCTTCGACTATAAATCTAATATTCTTTCCATTGTGTCTTCCTGCTTCTGATCTTTCCTTCTTGGTAAATCTAAGATAAGTATTTACAAATGAGAAAAAGCCTCAATGTGACCACTTGTTAATATTTTGAAAAGGTAAAGAAAAAGAATATTTTATCAAACATTCCTCTAGACCAGTGATGGGCAAACTACAGCCCACAGGCCAGATGCGCCCACCTGAAATGTTCTATCCAGCCCTGTGACATTATTCTTAATCTGACGAATACAATGAGTAGGATATGATACAATGAAACTTCTAAAGAGTTGCCTTAGAAACAGACTGACAGATGAGCATTTCCTTTCCTTTGGCCCCCTCTTTAAATAGTTTGCCCATCATTGATCTAGAGTAGACAAACACCCCTCAAGGATTCCCCACTGTTCAACTTCCTGGAAATCTTTTTGTCTGTCTGATTTTTCACCAGGACATTAGAATAAGAGCAATTCCAGTGACAATTGAGGCCACATAAATATCCATTTAATGTTCTTTAAAAAGGTATTTAACAGTGAAGACATGAAAGACAATTTATATGAACATGTTAGTCTTCCAGATGGTTTCTCCTCTGATATGGAAAGGGTTGGAAGGAGCTGAGACACTTGTGTTTGGGATTTATTATATAGATATGAAGAAAAATGAACAGAAGAGATCTGTGACTTCATTTAGATATAATCTTTTTCTTTCTATATAGGATTGCTTGTTTTATTTGGTTTTGTAAAATTTGGAATAAAAATTAATTCAAAATAAAATAAAATAAAAATGTCTTTAACATAAGCAAGATAGCATACTGGATTCAAGATCCAAGTCAAACTCCCCCTCAAATATCATTAGCTATTTGATCGTGGACAAGACCCTTAATCTCTCTCGGTACGTTTTCTGATGATGGTAATAACTCCTACCTCATAGAACTCTTGTAAGAATCAAAGGAAATAATGTGTTAAATCCTTTGTAAATTTTAAAGTTCTATTCAAAGTCAACCATTTTTAATTACAAGTGCACCTAGTACTTAGCAGAAAGATTATATCAATCCACATACACACACACACATATATACACATATATATATATACATATATATATATATATATATATAGACTATAAAGGTCACATTGGCAGAATCTGTCTGCTTGTGCAGTCACTCCCTTATGGGATATCTAGTAATTTATAGTTTTTTCTTAGCATTTACAAAGGGATATTTACTTCAAGGATATAGTGAAAGGAAGCCCACAGAATTTTCCACTACCCAACACTTTGAGAACACAATTTCCCTTATTCCACCTTTTTCTTCACTGAGAGAGGGATTACTCTTAGTACAGCTCTTACATATCATTGGTCCAGACATGCCATGATTGGTAAAAGAGTCCTTATCTCATCAACCATGTAGTAGGTACCAAAGGCTACTCCTGAAGCTTACTCTTCACTTCATAGACCATTTACACTTGCTACAAAACTTGGACTCTGACATACAGGGATGACAAGATGTCTTCCTGGTTATTCTAAACTCACAAGATCAAAGCCTCCCATCCCTTCACTTAGAAAGGAAAAGAACAAACTCCAGGGATGATATAGAACTCAGGCATATATTCATGAGGCTCCATGGAAGCCTCTGTAAGGAGAGTCATTGTCTTTCTCTGAACCTTGTCAGCAGGTAAAACTTCACTAATAGTGAAGTCAAAGAAAAACAATTCTCAAAGAGCTTCTAATTCTTTCTTGAGGCTTCTGGAAAAATTCATGTCCAGCTATTAGTAACCAGAAAGTATGAAGAAAAATGAAAGGGGATGAAAAGTGGTCTTTATTTATTGTTGTTGTTGAGTCGTGTCTAATTTTTTGTGACTCCCTTTTTTGGAAGAAGTTCTTGGTAAAGACAGCGTCACACAGCTAGGAAGTGTGTGAGGATGGATTCGAACTCATCTTTCTGACTCCAGGGCTAGCACTTTAACCACTGTGCCACCTCACTACCTCCAGTCTCAGTGCTTAGTAGGGATCAAATAATATGACATATATAAATGCTTTATAAATCTTGAAGTGTTATGCACATCTTAATTATTATCACAACTTCCTCTACTCATTGTATTTAAGTGTTAGAGATAAGACAAAAGTGAAACATTCCCTGTACTCAGGGAGAATTGAATCTTCCCTAACCACTAAGAGCTTATGTTCAGAGGAAAATGTATTTTCCTTTAGAAACTTCAGAGGAAATCATTTGCCTGAATTTGTTAGTTTCTTTAATTATATTCTCATATGATTCTGTGATCTCATCATTGTTAGTATTTCTTCCTTCAGGCATATCATAACTCACTGGGGGGAATTATACACTACAGTGGCCTTCCTAGATTGTTATTTTGTTTTACTATTTCATAAACTACAAGATAAATTTGAAATTGTCCTCTTTGTTCTACTAGACCAAACTATCTTTTTCTGGTGTTGCATATGTTTAGTGATGTCTATTAGGTTAATACTTTCATTGGCAAAATGTTTTATTCTACTTATACTCATGTGTTTCTCAGTTGCCCTTTGGATCATTGTGATTCTTTTGGGATTGTGGTGTTCCATGATTAGTAATCATATGACAGGAGAATAATGGAGTTGAGGTTCTAGAAAGTGCTGCACATTTCCCAAATGCAATCCAACTTCTTTACTTCATCTTATTCAATCAATCAATCTGAATATAATGGCATATTCTTTTCTCCACCATGATGATAAGGAAAGAAAATTGGCTAATTTATGAGTAAAAAATAATCTTTCTAACAAAAAGTTACCAATGATGGAAAATATGACTGAGGGATGTATGCTATATCTTTTGAATAGAGTGAATTAGTTACTATTTCCATCTGTTTCCAATTCTGCCTGTGTATTACCTTCAATCTCAGTGATTCGGAGAGAGACAGAGAGAGAGAGAGAGAGAGAGAGAGAGAGAGAGAGAGAGAGAGAGAGAGAGAGAGAGATTTAATTACCTTGTTTTCATTCCCCAACCTTTTCACTTTGTATTTTTAACCTCTGACAAACTGAAAACATGGTCTGTGCTTCCGATGTAATCTTCAGGTCCTTTGTTGGAAACTGCACATTTGGCAATTCTAACTGCTTATTCCATGAAGTTCCTAGAAACCACGAGAGTATAGGTCTTTTGAATCTTAGCCCAGTGGTCTGAACACCTTCCACAAGAACAGGATTCTCTAGTAGCAGGAAACTGGAGTCATCTGCATCCCTAGCTCTCCCATCCCCCAGCCCAAACATTCCAAAGCACTGCAAAGACAGATGTTTGCATACCTAATGATCAGTGGTTGAGATTCTAAATTCTTTAGCCTCTGACTTAGAAAAAAGGCAGAAAAGAAGTACTCCTAACCCTCCCAATGTGAAGTTATGCCAACTCTCTAGTTATATGATATGTTTATACCCTTAGGCAGCATTTTTATTCATTTTAGGGAAGACAATTCTTTTTTTCTGAAAGCATATATATATATATATATATATATATATATATATATA
>NC_058130.1:491539533-491600450 GCF_016433145.1 Gracilinanus agilis | reverse complement strand
GGAATAAGGATAGTGGAAAATTTCAGGTAAATTAAAACACCTACAAATTGGTGTTTTGTTTGTTTCAATTTTCATCTTCACAGACACATTTTACAGATCAAAGTCTGTTCTGTAGACTGGATAGAGCTTTGGACTTTGAGTAGGAAAGGTCTGGATTTAAATTGTTCTTTACCCGTACACTAGCTACATGCCCCTGGATAAATCAGTACTAAGCAGTAAGTGCTTAGCCTAAGGTTTTTCATCTGTAAAATGGGCGAAATAAAACACATACCTAATGAAATTGTTTTGGGGCCCAAATGTATGTAAAATTCAGAGGTTTTTAGGTTTCAATCATTCTTCTATTCATTTTATTCTGATTTATAATTTTTCTTTTTTGGAAATTAATTCTTTTTCTTCTCTTTTTTAAGCAGAATGCATTTATACAACTGGTAGTCTTAAGTAAAAACTACAGGATATGTTAGACTATTCAGAAATACATTATTTTCTGTGGTGCTTTAAAATAGTGGGTTTTATCCTCCCCCCTCAGATTCTGACCTGTCAATCACTCAACAGACTCATTTCCTGCTCTTAGGTGCCAAAATCCACTGCTTTTATGTTGTTTGGCTCTTGGTCAGCCCTCACAAGCAGAAATCCTACACTGAATAAATGGTCAATATTTATTTTATAAAGTTTCCTACTCTTATACCAGAAAGGTGGATCATCAAGGGAGGTTAACTCTCAAGGACATTAATGAAATATCCAGAGCCCTGGTCTACCCATGATGCACTCCCTTAAATAGAACATTCAATTTGGCCTGGAAATCAGGAAAAAGGTTCCAGTTTCAATACTTCAGAATGTCTTTGTCCATTCAAGTATCCAAGAAGTGTTGATCTCTGACACATCCATCAGCAACACTTTAACTACCATGTGAATTCTGTGTGTGCTATACAGAAAAGCTCTAGCTATTGCGCCTGTATCTCTCTCAGTCCAGAAGTTCATGTTGCCTTTGTTCTGCAGATCTTTTGCAAAAGTTATCCATATAAAGCCAAAATATGCAAACAATCTCCTTTGAGGGGCTTGGTAGTTGAATTGGGGTTAGTTTCCCTTACTTCATCACTTCTAAAAGGTACATGTTGAAATACCATGAAATTGAATGAATGTTTTCTCAATTTTGGCTAAAAAGCAGTGGTTTACTTCAGGCAAATGGGCCCCAGTTAGGCTACAGTAAGAAGGATGTAAAGTACATTAACACCAGACTTGCCCTGGAGGTGAAACCTCAAAGTCTCAGTGAATACCATGTGTTTGTATATATGCGTGTGTTTGTTTTTATTTTTGCAGTGGTTCAAATGTATCTGTCAAATTGCTACTGATTCAAATTATAATTTAGCTAAACAGTCTTTACCTCCAAGGTGAAGAATTTTAAGACTTTGCATGGGCCAACAATGGCTTTAGTAACCTTTTTTCCTTAAAAATGCTTTGTGCAAAGTAGGCGTCGTTAATCAATTTATGATCTAATGACATATACAGGAGAAATTTATGTTTCTTAATTGAGCTTTTGAAAACATGATGTGATGGACAGAGCAGTGCCTTGGGCCTGAGGAAAGCAGAAGTCAAGTCCTTTTTCTGTTACTACCTAATTCTATGACCTTAGACAAACCACTTCAGCTCTCTGGGACTCCACCGAATTAGTCATCAACCCACATCCCTCTGGCAGGCACTGCAGATAGACAGTGGGATGGGCACATGAATTGGTCTGCCCAGTACCCTTCAGGGGTCATAATCCTGAGCATGAGAACCACTCTCAACACTAACAGTTCACTGGATCATAATCTAGATCTAGAAGAAATCATTTAGCCCAAACTCCTCATTTTTTAAAGCTGGAAACAAACTCAGGAAGGCAAAGTAATTTTCCCATGGCTACTCAGGTGGCAGAGCTGGGTGAGAGAAAAAGGTACACTGAGAGTCAAGAGTATATCCTGGAAAAGAATGAAGGCATGACTGGCATGAAAGTCCTCAGAAGAGCCAACCAATGAGAGAGGTGGAAGCAAGGTTATACTGATACATGTTTAATAACAACTCTGAAAAAGCAAAACACACTTAAATTTAATCTACATTATTGACATTGTCATTGTCTCCACTACTTTCTAAAGTCTAGAAAATCAACAAAACAATTAGACAAGCCTTGATTAATAAATAGCTTTTGCTCATTTCTGAGATGTAAATGCTTACAATGAAAATTTAATGATTGGCTCTGGCAGGCAGGCTTGAACTGGATGCAATAAAGTCTGGGGCAAAGGATATTTTCCAGGGGTGATGTGAGATTCCTGGTGGAGAAATGCCAAGAGGGTAGCCTGGAGAAGAATAATGTTTATTCAAGGTCACCTTCCTATCATCAGATGATAGGAATGCTTTCTAGTTTTAATGTAATCAAGATGTTAGAGTGCAGCACAAGCCATTAAGCTTCATAGACCTGCATCCATATTTCCTGGGCACTAACTCTTCTCAAAGCAAGTAGATCTCTGCTCTGCTAAGCTTCCTACATGACCAGGAACTCTGACTTGAGGTATAAAAATTCCTCATTCTCTCATGCTGAAACTGACCTGACTCTTTGAATTGAGGCCTACTTCATATGAATCAAAACCATCAATCCTCTGTCTAAGTGCTACCCTTTCCAAGTGTGTTGCCCTACCACCCTCTTTCTTTTTCCCTTTTTGATGTTTCCTTCTTACATTCTGAGCTAAGAAAGCATTTTTCTAGTTTTAATTAACATGAAAAAATTAACACAATTTCTGATATAACGCTAAAGAACGATTTTTAGAAACATGTATAAAATAAATCTAAGTTCCAAACTAAGTGACCCTAAACATACTTGTATTAAAGTTTCCCCAGTCACAGACTGATCGTCTTGATTTGCACTTGTATAGGGGACACTACAACCACTTCCCTTCAGGTTCAAGATTAGAATTATATCTGCTGTTCAGAGTATGTTGAAAAGTAATTTAGGATTTACTCTTTTAAGAGGACCTATAGACTATTCAGAGTAGTAAAAGGAATGCTACTCTGGAAATCAAAAGACAAGGCTTTGAAAACTTGAGATTGAGCAAATGATTTTAATTCTGCAAGTCTATTTCTTCATGTGTAAAACGGGGATAACAGTACCTTACACTTTTATTGTGACAAACAAGATAAGAAAAACCTTAATTTGCTAAAAAATAAAGTCCATTCATTTCATTACACTTCTGATTTGTTATACATTCAGGTATTCATAAAATTGCTTTAAGAAATGGTGAATTTGTGATACCATTATCATAGGACCTCCTCAATCCTGGGGTTACAAAGACAGTCAAAAGATTATCTTATGTAAGAATGTTATGTGATTCTCTTATCTGAGAATACTATAGATTAAGCATGGGAAATGAGAAAAGAAATAATATAATTCAGCACCTTTATTTTACAGATGATTTATTAGAAATCTTAAGCTTAAAATCATAGAAGTAATATGAATGAAAATGACTTTATGATCATTCTCATCAATGAAAATCTCATCTACAGAAAGATTTCCCCAATATTTATTAAATCTAGTGCATTCCTTCTTTTAACTATTTCCCATTTATCTGTATAACATGTTCATATATATTTGTTTGCTTGTTGGCTCTCCCATTTTATTGTACCTCTTTGAGAACAAGGGCTATCTATTGCCTCTTACTGTATCCTCAGCAGTTTGCAATCAGAGGATTTTATACTTAATAATGGAAGATAGTAGGGAGACACTGGAGATAATTGAATATGGAAAGGGGACATCAATTCAATGCTCTCAGAAGATTAATTTGACAGTGGGGTGAAGGATGAACTAGAGGGAAGAGATTCTTGAGGCAGAAGGCCCAATCAGTAGGCTGTTGCAATCCTTACTCTAGGAATGAGGTGATAGAATCCTATAGCAGGTAGGAAGCAGTATCAAAGGAAAGATGTCAATAATTAAGAAAGGTGTTGTTAAGGTAAAATACATAGCTCTTGGCAACTCACTGGATCTGGGAGGTTCGGTGGTGGTGGTGAAGAGAAAGTAAAGAGTTGAGGAATGCATATATATTGGGAGCCAAGATTTGGGGAAGATGGTGATTCCTCCCATGCTAAACAACAAGTTTTAGGTCTTTTCATATTTTATGGGTCCCAGTAGAGTAATCTGGTTGTCTATTAGTTTACTGAAACCTTGTCCTCTCCAATCAGAAATTTTCTCAAAAATAATTTTATTACACTTATTACAGGCAGATAATTTTAAAAACATGCTTCAACCTATTTCTTCTTAAGACACATCTTGGAATCAACCGCAACTGTCAATTCTTAAAGATTGTGTTATTTGAAATTAATAACTAATAACATCATAAGATTAACATTTGTTTCCAAAAGATCCACCTTTTTGTTAGGAAATATCTTGAGATCATTGAAAATACTATGAAATTTCCTAGATGCAAAATAAACCATTCACATATTCTTGTTTAGTGTGCCCATCTTTCAATAATTCCTCCAATGTTTATAATTTCCACCTCTTTTAAATCTTTGCCAACTTTCTGGGTGTGAGGTGAAATCTCAGTATTTTGATTTGTATTTATTTTTATTACTAGAAATTTGAAGTAATCTTTCATATTGTTATCAATAATTAGCAACCCCATTTTGAATTTTTATTTTTTTTCAGATTGCATATTGATACAATTTTTAATATTCAATTTTAAACTTTTGTCCATTCATCTGTTAGGGAATATCTTTCAGGAGGTATATGCTTGTATATACATATATGTTCTGAGTAACTTGGATACCAGAAAAATATGACATTTTGATAACTCATGAGAAATACCTACTTTTAAAAATAAATGCATGTTATAAAAATACAAAGCTTGGAAACACATAATTTTTTAATGTTTTATTTTACCCCAAATTATTTTAACTTCAAATTCTATAATCTGTGTCTCTAAAAGAGAATTAAGAGAGTTTAATTCAATATCTTAATAAATATAATATTCAATATTATAAATATATATATTATATTATAAATATAAATATAAAATTCAAATTAGTTAGCCAACTTAAATGCAACAGTAATAGTAATCTGGTATTAGGTAGCTAGGATTTTCACGATTTTATAGGAGAGTTAAATAATGAATGAAAAATGAATAAACAGTACTTGGGACTATCTAAGTATGTATATATTTATCTATCTATATGTATGTGATATACATGCCAACATATATATGCATATATATTCAGGAATTATATATATTTGCCTATATGAAGTGAAGAAAGACATGCTCAAATGTCTTGCTAAAGTAGTGTGTGATTTTAAAAAGTTTAGACACAATATAAGATAGTGGGATCAAAAATGCAAAACTGCTACATTTATAAGGATAAACACATAGACAAATAATAAAAATAGCTGACTGAAATAAATATACATTGCATCTATACTATTTCTTTGACATACAAATTTAGTAACTTTGTCAAAAAGGGAATAAATTAGTTTCATGTAACTTATTGGCTTTCAATTAACATTCACTATTAGTGATTACTGTTTTTTTAGTGTTCAAAAACCATCTTTTAATTGATTCTGTAATTAGGATCATTATCAAGTATTTCAGTCTATTTTACCTTAAACATATTTTCCTGATCCTCTTTGAAATGTTATAGTAAATGTTATCTTCCAAATTAGACTGTATGTTTCCGAAGGAAGAGAATGTTGATATGTATATATGTACATCTGAAAACAGGTGCCCCTTTCTGCATCTTGAAGATCATTGCTTCTTTTATCAGGATGTAAGATAGCATGCTTGAAGTCCTCTGGAATAGATATTTGGCATTTCATTGACTAGAGTTTTTTTTTTTTTTTTTTTTTTTTTTAAACCCTTACCTTCCGTCTTGGAGTCAATACTGTGTATTGGCTCCAAGGCAGAAGAGTGGTAAGGGTAGGCAATGGGGGTCAAGTGACTTGCCCAGGGTCACACAGCTGGGAAGTGTCTGAGGCCGGATTTGAACCTAGGACCTCCCGTCTCTAGGCCTGGCTCTCAATCCACTGAGCTACCCAGCTGCCCCCTCATTGACTAGAGTTTTTAAGTCTTTTATAGTTGTTATACACACACACACATATGTATATAATCCTCCACAGAAACCAGTAAAAGGAAACAGAATTTTATTATTAAATCTACTATGTGTCAAACATTGTACTGCTAAGTGCTTTAAAATTCTCATTTGATCCTCACCAAAAAAAAAAATCTATCTTGGTAGGTAGATGCTTTTGTTATGCACACATTTTACAGTGGAGGAAACTGAAGTTGAGAGTTTAAATGACTTGTCTATAGTCACAGTTAGTGAGTATCTAAGACTGAATTTGAACTCAAGTCTTCCTGTACCCAAGGCCAGAGCTCTATCCATTGTGCCATCTAGTTGACTTGGATATGAAATCAATATTAATCAACTGCTAAGCAAGTCTCCCTCTTTTGATGGGCTTTTTAAAAAAATCTCAAAAATATACAGATGAAGTATAATGTTTTCAAAAGTCTTTTTATAAAAATAGAATTTTAAAGAATTGGTACAGTAGAATGAATACTGGCTCTTGTATTAGAGGATATTGGATAAAATTCCACCACAGATAATTATGGCATGACTTTGGTTAAGTATTTTTAAATGCTCCAGAACTTAGTTTCACTTTTTGTAAAATAGGTTGATTTATATGGACCATGAGTTCTCTTCCAGTCTTAGATCTATAATCTTACTGTCTTGCTTTTCATTGATGGAAAAGATTTTTTTTTCAAAATATATCCATCTGTTGACTCTCTCTGACTGATGTATCTTCTAAATTCGAGACTTTGCAAATATACTTGTATATTGCTCCAAATGAGAGAAGTACATTTTATTGATTCACTTCCATAAATGAAAACCCCATATAAATTTTTTAAAAGTTAGCATAAGGTAACAATAAATTTCAACACATATACAGAGACAGAAACAGATAAATATCTCAACTATAGATATTTATCTTAACATTAACAAAACAACTGGATTCCCTCAGAGATCTTCTACTTCTAGACTTCAAAAGTTATACTTTTTCAGAGTCCTGAAGTCATTTGATCAATAACCAATTAATCTCTTTAAACTCTAAGGTAGTATTTCCTTTCCTCTTTCAGCATAAAGTGGGAAATAGCAGAGTACCTATGCCAGAATAATAAACCCCCAAACTTACTTTTCACTTCTACTCTCCTCAAGCCAATTAGATATAAGAAAAAAATCAAAATAAATCAGAGTGATAACACTGTTTTACATTGAAGAAAATTTCCTGGGCTCTGTTTTTAAAATATAGGAAGTAGAATAGGAAATTAAAAAATAAAATAAATCATTGTTAATTCTGAAATAAAAACAAAGAAATTAAACTATTCCAAATTCAGTTCTTCCTCTTGTACTACCCTTAAATATGAATTGAAGAATTTTTTTTACTTACTAATGAAACCAGCAAAACAAATATGATTATGGCTAGCATAAGCCAGTATTTTCATGGATTGAGAATCGATAAATCAATAAGCAGTTATTAACCTGTTGCTATTGCAAAGACTTTTTCAGGAAGCCATGTTGTCCAGGCATGAATGCCAGTTACTTGGATGGAACACAGAATACAGTAAGGGCATTTTGAGCTGGCATGAGACCAAAGTCAGTTGAGATGGGACTATAAAAGCAGGAGAAATCAATGCATCTCTCTCTCAATCTAGGGAGATTGGTGGGAGGAAGGGTCATCTTAGAATTGTCTCAGAGCCAGGATTAAGTACTTAAACTGTTGTTAGGGAATTCTGTGTTTAACAGCATCCAACATCAATACTGCCAACATCTATTAATCAACACCAAATACCATCATAAAGTCATCCAGAAGATCAACTATGAACTATCTCTTAGTGAACTGAAGAAATTTCAAGCTTTGAAGCTAGGTCTTTGGCCTAAACCAAGCAATTGGCCAAACAGACTTCAAGAATACCAACTTTACAATCTTTACAATGCAACTTTACAAACAAACAATTACAAAGATAAAGGATTAGGGTTTTCCTTTCATCCCTCTTTCCTTCACAACTTCCCAAATCCTTTCCTTTACCTCATTCATTACCAATAAACAGTTGTATTAAGAAAGCCTTGGCTGACCTGGTTAATCTGAGAGTTCCAGAAAACTGTCAGTTAGAAATCCATCTGATCATTAGGGGAGATGGTTTCACAATTAGTGATCTTCTAATCCAGTGGTTCCCAAACTTGTTTGGCCTACCACCCCCTTTCCAGAAAAAATATTACTTAGCTCCCTGGAAATTATTTTTTTTACATTTTTAATAGCAATTAATAGGAAAGATAAATGCACCTGTGGCCATCACTGCTTCCCCTGGATCCCTGCAGCACCCACCAGGAGGCAGTGGCGCCCACTTTGGGAATCACTGTAATCTAATCAAATCCATTTTAAAACAGAGTCAGAGACTGTTATCAAGGATCATCATCCTTGAAGTAACTAAGTAAATTACTAATTGGGGAAACAATCATTTCCTCATTAGTTAGGTGGGAACTAAGGAAAGCATTTGTCTGACCATTCATATCAGCAGATTCAGTACAGTTTAAAGTCACATTTAACATTAGTGAAGCTGCGGATAAGCAAACCCATTTTGTTAATGTTATGGGCATCAGGGGGCTCAGGAGATGCTAGTGATGGTGTTTAAATAGGGAGAGAGAGACCCTAACCACAACTAGATATGAGTGTAGGTTTGTTCCACACCAGCTGGGCAAGGCCTCCTTAAGAGCCCAAGATTCTCTGCCCACCACAAGGACTTAGTGACCAATCCAGCCAGACAGTTGGTAAATGTTTCCAGGAAGTAGAATGTGACTTCCTGAAACCTTAGCCTGGAATGAAGGATCACTCTGGCTTGGAAAGAGTAAAGTCAGCTAGAGATGTTAACTGGATCTGACTGTTCGAGACTAGTTGCTGTTACTTAGGTTTCAAAGATTATCTAGGCTTTAGGATCAAACAGGATTTATTTGTAACCAAACAGAGGGTAGGTAAGAGCAGGAATAGGAAAGGTGGGAGAAGGTACCCTAAATGATCTTGCTTAATATTAGAAACTAAAATAAATCTTGAAACACGAGTTGTTCCTAAGGTGCAGAGTATGTGAAGGCCATGAGGGCACTTCCTAACTCTGTTGCTGTTAGTAGCTGAGCCCAGAAGCTATCAGGCCCCTGGGTCAGGTGTTGCTGTTTTCTTGAAAGTAGCTGTTGACTCTTGCTAGATTTAGAGGTTGTTGGCTATGCCAATAAGGTATTGATCTGGCTTGCAGTAAAGGTTGTCCCTACTTGCCTACCTATCCAAATCTCTGAAACCACCCAGGGGCCCAGTTGTTATAGCCAAAAAAGCTTATAGAAATATTATAGATTATAGCTTATAAGAATATTATAGCCAAAAAGCTAAACTTGGCAATTAAGCAAGGGGTTTTTGGATAACGTCATGCCCGGCTCAAGCAGGGCAGTTATCTCTGACTCACAGTCCCAGGGACAACTCCTGGCTGAAAGCCCCAGGGCCCCTAGATGAAACAGCCTTGAAGATTCCTAGACAGAACAGCCTTGAAGATTAAGAATCATGTCCTGTGGCACCTGGAAGCATCCCTACTCCCTCTGTCTAGCTATTAGCTAACCCTAAGACAAAGGCACCTATATCCCAGAAACATATATATATTCCTTATTCTGATTGCCCCCTCGGGACTCTCTTTGCTGAGTTTCCCCAGTGCGTACTGGCAATAAAGCTTTCTCCTGCTTTGATTGCATTGTCTCGTGTGTTCCTCTGGAGGCCACCCATTTTGAACCCTAACACAGTTTCACCTCCTCCTCCCTAACCCTTGAGATGAGAGAAAGAAGTGAAGATCCCAGGGTTTTGTGGACCCAATTTATATCCTGTCCTTAACTGTCATCCTGGTACACGCTCTGGGTGCTTTCCCAGGTTCTGTGTTCCAAAGTGGCAAACTGCTAACTTGCATCTACAGAAAAATGGCTGCTCATTTCTGCATCTCACAATAACAAACCTTCTCAGCAGTTTCCACCTCCATCCGTAAAATTCCTGGGGATGTATAATAATCATTTACAGAGTTCCTAGTCCGTGCCCCAGGATCATTACACTATCATACTGTGCTAAGTTCTAGGAATACAAAGAAAGGTAAAAAGAATTGAGTTACCAGAAAGGATCTTGCATTTTAGTAGGAGATAGAATATGCAGATATACAATCAAGGTATATCTAAATTAGATAGATGAAACATGGAAGGATATATTTCAAGTTGTGCAATATGAACTGAGCAGAACCAGTGGAACATTGTACACAGTAGTAGCAATAAAATTTGATCAAATGTAAATGACAACTATTATGAGAAATGCAAGAATCCAGGACAACTCATGACAAAAAAATGGCTACCTACCACCAACAATGGAACTGATGGAGTCCGAAATATTGAATGCAGATAGAAGTATGCCATTCTACACCTTATTTTCTCCATGAATTTTTCTTAAGTGTAAGAGATATGTGTCTTCTTTCACGTGACAGACTTGGAAATATATATATATATCATATATAGCATAATAACACATGTACAACGTAATGACTGTTGAGGGAAACAGTAGAAATGATGTTACTAGCTCAGAGGAATAAAGTAAAAAGCCCCAGATGTTAGAAGAGCTTTAAGCCTCTCTTTAGTATTCACCAGGATGTCTGCCGGTATAACCAGACTTCCTTTAGAATTCCCCCAACCAATCACAGTATGGTTCCTTAGGAAGACTAGCTTCCTGGTAATCAACCGTTGATCAACTGATGATAAATAAATCAGCGTTATCAAATTACTAATGATGATCAATAACATATATCTGACTGCTAATAATTAAGAATGGTAATCAGTCACAGCTTCAGAGGATGAAGCTGGACACCTCTGTCCCTTCAGGCTCCTCTGCAACTCCTTTAAGGCTGCCTTGTTGTCAGGTCAATCAACAAAATGTCAGTAGTTGGTTTAAGTTTTATAACAAGAGTTTTACTTGAGTTATTTAAATAATCAGGGAAACTGAGGGAAGAGAAGAGGGTTTTAGGAATCACTAAATAAAATCTATTCTTAACTCAAAGTATTAAATCCAGCAGTTTCAGAATGTTGAGGATGGGCTGAGCCAGGCCTCACTGGCCTGCTGTTATTGGTACTGCTTGCCTATAGATGAATTAGGTTGCATTTTGATTGAAGAGAATTAGATGGATAAATCTTCTGTAGTAGTTTGTTCAATGGTGTCAGTTGACCCTAAAGCTAAGTAGTAAATCCTGTACCTTTAAGGTATGCTGGTTGATTCCTAGGTTACTCAATAAATTCAGGAAAGGTTTGTCCTACCCACCCAGATCCCCAGATCCAGACTGAGTCCCTGAGCTTGGTTTCTCTCTCCCTTATATAGAGCACAGCCCAACTGATGATAGGTCTCATGCCCTGGCATGGCATCAGGAATCTCCCAAGATTTCAAGTTTCCAACTGGCAGCCCTGCTCCCAGATATGGCTTCTTTCAAATCTTGCAAAAAAAGATGAAAGAAGAAAAGGGCAGGGAGGAGCTTGAAGAAGGTTGTGTTTGAACAGAGTCAGGGATTCTGAGAGGAGGAGATAAGGAGATCAGACATTCTAGGCATTGGACATAGCCATTATGAAGACACAGAGCCAGGAAATGGAGTACTCAGTGCTAGGACCTGCAAGTAGGCTAGCATAGCTAGATCGTAGAGTACATAGAGGGGAATAGAGTTTAAGACTGAAAATATAGGAAAGGGCTTGGTGGCAAAGAGGCTTAAATAATAAAGAAGAATTTTATATTTGAACCTGAATTTAATTGGTAACCAATTTAGGAATGATGGTATCAGAGCTATAGTTTAGGAAAATAATTTTGACAATTACATAAAGGATAGATTGGAGAGGGGAAGATTCTTGAAGCAGGGAGAGCAAGTAGCAGCTTATTGCAATAGTACAGGTGAGAGAGGTGATGAGAATTAGCATGGCAGCAGTGTGAGTGGAGAATATATACATATATATGTATAATGATATCACATATGTATATGCATGTTTGGCAACTAATTAAATATGTAGGGTAAATGTGAGTGAACAATCAAGGATGACCCTAACCTTTTGGATCTGGGTAACTGGGAGAAGGGTAAAATCATGGCAATAATCACAGGGTTTGGAAAAAGGAATAGTTTATGGTAAATGGTTTGTTTTGGACATGTTGAGTTTAAGGAACTTATGGGACATCAACTTCAAAATGTCTAAAGTAAGTTGGAAACATAGAACTGTTATACAAGATTGATACTTTGGAAGATATGAAGATCTGGAAGTTATCTCCATTGAAATGATAAATGAATCCTTGAGGATAATTGAATACCAAGAGAGACATTATGTAGAGAATAAATGAGACAACCAAGTAAAGATTTGAGTTATTCCACTGTAAGTCTGCCCAATAATTCTCAGAGATCTCATTGTTATGGAAAACTGTAAGAAAACAATTTATTCATTTATAAGTTACTGTCCATATCTATGTTTTATGTCTACTGCAGCTGCTGAAAATAAGTATAAAATGAAATATCTGACTCCTACAACAGAAGATGTGAAATTTCTATTAGTGTTATTTGAATTGATTCTGAAACTTCAATTCTGACTTTTTTGCTGTAAGCATAGCCTTCGAAGTCTTCACACCTTTGAAAATTAAGCTCCTTTGTGATAAAATAATAGTTTCCCTAAAGTATTTGTTTCAAGCAGTTTCAATGTGCTATTATGAACATGTCCTTGTGAAGGAGATTAGAAAGTGAAACCTGAAGGTATATGGCAAAATATAATATGTTCTTCATTTTTCATACTTACCAGAAAATTCCTTATTGGATTTTTCATCAAAGAACAGAATTCTAGGTTTAGAAAGGACCTATCTCATTTTCCATAAATAATGGGAGATTGACCAATGAACCTAGTTCCTACAAGCATTCACATAATACTGCTGATTCAATTCTGTGTATGGTAGATGCTGAAAATTCCATTTCTAGATGAATGGTGATGGTATGTAATTGAAAGACCTAAAAGAGTCTTCAGAGCATACAGGGATGTTCTCTTATAAATACTTTTTTAAAAACCCTTACCTTCCATCTTAGATTCAATACTGGAAGTTGATTCTAAGGCCAAAGAGAGATAAAGACAAGGCATTAGGGTTAGGTGACTTGCCCAGGACCATGCAGCTCAGAAGTATCTGAGGCCAGATTTGAGCCCAGGTCCTCCCATCTCTAGACCTGACTCTCAATTCACTGAGCCACCTAGCTTGCCCCTCTGATAAGTTCTTAATATGAGTAAGGAACTATCCTAAGTTCTAGGTATATGCAGAAATGCAAAAACAGTTAAGCCACCCCCAAAATGCTTACATTCTAGTATGTAATAAAACATGTAAATGTATTGTTTCTCATCTGCTAAATATATGTTGAATAGTCTTTTCACTAATCAGCTATTTCTCTTTTTTTTGTTCTTTTTAAGGAAAAAAACTGGAGATGTATTCAAAAGGCATTCAACAGGCTTAACTTTGCTCTCTTAGTATGACTTCTCTTTTGATTCATTTCTTCCAGCTAGATGATATCTATTGAGAGGCAGTTCTGTGAAAGTAAACAACCTTGAAAATTTTCCTCAGTGAAGTTAGGTAGCCAAATGAACATGGGCCTTGGTTTTTTGCTTTCCATAAAATTTATTTTTTATTTTAAGTGAAGGAATTTAGAACTTATCATCTTACCAAAAGGTCAGGATTGCAAGCAATCCAGGAATCTTGGAATTGAGTCTATGCCAAGTTTTGAAGGAAGTACAAGTACAGTATGCACACTTATAAGAATCTCTAGTGCTTTGATTATCCCCATTTTACAGATGAGGAAAGTGAGGTAAACAGAGTCTAAAAAAAAGGTCTTAAATAAAATTTGAAATTTGTTTTCTTGACACCATGTCCAATAATCTAGCCACTGAGTTCTTTTATGATACAATCAACCTATGGTCATGTAGGCTTTGCATGAAGACCTAAAAGGACAATGAACCCACTGTTTCCAGAATGTTTCTTCAATTTCTTAAATAATTTTAATTGCTATCTTCTGCTTTTTCATTGTTTAAATTGTTCACAGGATTCCATCTCTCATCATTTTCTCTCCATGACAACTATCTCAATAACAAATATTTTTAAAGAAGAGAAAAATCAACAAAACAATCAATACATCAAAAAAGTATAAAATATGTATAATGTTCCATGTTAACTGACTTTCTGACTAGGTCTAAAATAGTAGATGAGAGGTATTTTCATATTTCTCTTCTTTGAAGCCATTCTTATTCTTTTTAATTTTCTAATATTGTCTTTCAAATGTATTATGCTCTTTCTTTTGATTTACATTGCTATGGACTCATTTTGCATATTGATTTCTTGTCTTTGCTTGCTTCACTCTGCATCAGTTTATGTAAACTGTTCCTTAGTCATGCATATTTAAGATAATAATCATTTCTTATAGCATAATAAAATCCCATTACATTAATGGAGCAAAATTTTGTAGTCATTTCCTAATCCATTAGCATCTATTTTGTTTTCAGTTATTTGTTTCTACAAAGCAATGCCACTATAAATATTTTGGGGTTCATGTAAGCTTTCTTCTAACGTCACTGAGATATACGTGTAATATTAGAATATCTGAGTCAAAGGGTGTGGGCATTTTGTTCATTTTATTAATTCTACATTATTTTCCAAAATGTTTGTACTAATTCACAGCTCAACCAACAAGGCACCAGGGTTATTATCTTTCCACAACTCCTTCAGCATTGATCATTTCATTCATTTGTTATATGTGCCAATTTTCGAGATGAGAGGATGAACTTTAGGGCTATTTTTATCTGCATTTCTCTTTCTATTATTGTTTGGGAATTGTCATTCTTATGCTTTTAAATAGCTCAGAGTTTTCTTTTAATTGATGAACTGTTTCTTCATGGCTTTGGCCATTTTTCTAGTAGAAAAGGGATCATGCTTACATTATTTGTACTACATGTTTTATTATATGCATACATACATATATATACAGGTTACAAATACTATATATCCTAGAGCTTGTGTTTGACACATTGTATAAACTGTGCTTGTTATGCCATATGTATATAGACATATATCATGGAAATAAAGAAAGAGAAGTATAATGTTTATAAAAAATTAATTAATTAATTTTAATAACAAAGTTCCATGTAAGTTTTCCTTTATATGATCCAAATTGTCTTCCTCTCTTCTAAAAAAACAGGTTAGTAATGGAGGGACTAGATTTTGTTTTCTACCTAGGGAATTGCCTAAATATCCAGCTGTGGTCTGCAGGTATTTCAGCTCCCTGATAGTGAAAAGGAAGTAGTATTCCACTGTCTTTCACTTTCTCTCAATGAGCCAGTGGTGCAAGAGCCCTGAAGATGAGGTTAGATATATGAAAATATCTATTTTATTATAAATTAAAGTTAGGAGGTGAGGATTAGGAAAAGGATTTCCCTAACTCTAATCCCCTACATCCCCATAAAACCCCCTAAGTTCATTACAAGATGAATGCTTCATGTCTTCTGGCTCCCTTTCCAGCTCCCTATGCTGACTAGATGTTACCCAAAATCTGACTAAAAACTGCCTGGCTATAATCCTCAGTTATTTTCCCAAAGTTGTCTTCAAGGGTTTTGATAAGAGTGGCTCAGGATGACTGAGTTCATTCTGAGGCCTTTTGACCCTGGGTTAGACCGAAAGGTCCAAACTGACTCAAGATAAATTTCCCAGGCAAATTGGCACACATTCACAGATCTTCTCCGAAGTTGCTCTCCAGTTGACCAGGAACCTCAGGGAATGATTGAAGGGTTTCCTTTTGTCCGCCAAAAGCTTGAAGTAAGAAAAAGCTCTCAGAAGCAACTCTTCCTCCATTAGCTTGGGCAGGACCAGGACCAAGTGATAGTTGTCCTTCAAAACCCTTCTTTCTCTGTCCTCGGATTCTAGAATCCTCCCTTCAGAGTTCTTGGCAGGTGCCCATGCCAGTTTCTTAAAGCCAACTATCTATCTTATACTTATCAACCTACATCTCTATAATTTTCCTATTATACTTCCTTCCATCCTCCTGGAGTTTGTAAGCAATTCAATCTAGGTTACACATATATTATCACAAAAATTTCTGTATTATTCATTTTTGTAAGTGAATAATCTCACAAATCCAAACTCCAAAACATATACTCAAATAAAAAAAGTGATGAATCATATGTATGCTTCTGCATTTCTACTTCAACAGCTCTTTCTCTGAAGGTGGATAGCATTCTTTTTCATCAGTTCCTCAAAATTTTCCTGGATCATTGTGTTGCTATTAGTAGCAAAGTCTATCATATTTGACTGTTGCACAATATTGTTGATACTGTATACAGTGTTTCCCCAGTTCTTCTTATTTCAGTCTGCATCAGTTCATGTAGGTTTTTCTAGTTCTTTCTGAAATCTTTCTGTTCATCATTCCTTATAGCACAACAGTATTCCACTACCATCATATACACATACATTCCATATACATCACATACCATAATTTGTTCAGCCATTCTCTAATTGAGGGGACATCCCTTTAATTTACAATTTTTTGCCACCAAAAAATGAGCAAAAATATTTTTTGTACAAACATGTCCTTTCCCATAATAATTTTGTTTTTAATACTGTGTTAATACCTTCAGATCTGTTTGTTCCTCTGGAGAAAGCTTGGGTGCTGGTATAAGAAATGAAGAACTTCTATTCTTCTATTAAGAATTTTTACTAGTTTACAACTTTTGAATCCTGTTTGGTCACAGTGTTAATCATTTGTTTATATCATTGTCTATAACAGAAATATATTCCTGATAATTAAACTAGAGAGAGTTAAACAGAGAAGGAACACTATGGACTGACATATTTAAAGTACATTGATAAAAAAGTTTAAAAACATTAGTGTAGAGAGTATAGATACATATCAAAAACATTATGGACTATTAATAGATTTGATTTATACCAGGGCTGAAGCTTGTTTAATATTAGTAAAACTACAAATATAATTGATTATAGAATTCTATCAATAGATGCAAAAAAGGTTTTGACTATTATTTTGGTATTTATGTACAGAAATGTTGTTATTTATTAAGTTTATAATAAAAAAGAATAACATTAAACATTAATTATCTACCAATATAAAAAATTAACCAATCATTTTTCAGTTAAGGAAAATAATGCTCACAGAGGCATATGATTTGTTCAATCTATCACAATTAATATATTACATAACCAAAACTCAAACTTAAGTCCCCAGATTGTAGATCCAGTTCATTTTCCGATATACAATATTTCTTCCCAAGATAAGAAAGGAAGAGACCATTTTGTACCTTGTACCATTTTGGTGGAGATAGGAGACAGTCTTGAAAAAAGCACTAATGTTGGCACTTAGACCACCTAGAATGCAACATGCAGATATGGGGGTCCCTGGAGAAATCAGGAGACATGGTATTATAAGTTAAGGGAGTAAAATAAAAGGAAAAGTGGGAGAGATCCAAAACATACTATATACTTTATAGTTTTGCCTTGAATTAACTATAATTACTAAATATTCTCATGTTGAAATCTTATGATTAAAATTTATATCCAATTACACAAGTAAGCACACAGAAGCTAACCAGTTGCCTAAGCAATTTAATTTTGGGATGGGATTCGGATCTTGCTTTCTAGGCCATCATCTTCTCAGTCATTCTTTTCTTTTTTGTCTTTTAACTTCTTTTTTGGAAGCTACCCTTGGTCAAAGAAGTAGATTATCCTAAGAAATTAAACTAGGAAAACATTAATGCCACTAAATAGATTTTTTTTTGTTATTTCCAAAACCATTGATTCACTTCAGAGGACAACTATCAAATAAATGATAAATAGCATTCTTCAAAATTTATTTTCCATTAAATATCTTTCATTTATATGAATGTCATATATTACACTGGCATAAACATAGATTACCCTTCTTTGAATTCTTCCTCCCAAAGTGATTGAAATAGTGACTGATTGTGGCCTATCATGTAATATTAAAGAAAGGAAAACTTTTCATAATAATGAAAGAGATCTCTACCTCTGATGAAAATTTCTATTCAATCATAGAATTTAAAGCTATAAAGGACCTTAGAGTGGATCATCTAATCCTCTCACTTTATGGAGGAGGCAATAAAAGCCTAGAAGTTAGTGTCTTATATAGGGTCTTACATAATAAGTAAGAGAGTTTATTAGATTAAAATAGGAATCCTGACCTTATATTTTAATAAAATTTATTAGGATTATTTGGATAAGTAGAAGATGAGAGAGAGATAGAAAAGGGGCCCTAATCTAACTTTTCCATGTGGCTTCTCCAGCAGATACCCAGAATAGAAGTTTCTTGGAAGAACACCAGAGAGAGAGAGAGAGAGAGAGAGAGAGAGAGAGAGAGAGAGAGAGAGAGAGAGAGAGAGAGAGAGAGAGAGAGAGAGAGAATGAGCTTTCTGTTTAACCCTTTTTATAACTTCCTGACTCACTTCATCCTGTCCTAGCCTCTAGGTCAAGTTTAGGCTGACACCAGGTATGCTGAAGGTAGTTGACAGTAGATGGTATTACCTGCCCAACCCCAGAAAGGTAGAGAAGGTAAATTTCCTTCACACAAGCTGCAATTTGAACTTAAATCCTCCACTATGTAACTAGTGTTATTTCTTTTTTCACTGAATCTTGTTAAATGTTCCAAACTCTCTCATTAGTCAAATGAATTATCATATAAATATGGTTATTTGGGGATATAAGTCTTTTCTCAGTCTAAATAAGAAGTAGTAAATCCTATTTTCTGTTTCCTGCCCCCCCAACTAAAGATCAAAAAAATTGAAATAATGGGACATAACATAGAAAGTTGTATTTGAATAAAAGGAACGGAAACAGTAAAATGTTGGCCAAGAACATTTTTGCATGAAAAAATACTGTGTGTTCCATTGTGAAAATCCAAGTTTAAAAAAAATTAGTTAAATGATTATTCTTCTAAACTGAAATATCTGATTAACATTCAGAATTGTTGACTGAAATATTTTTAATTTACTTAATTTTAGTTAATATAATTAGGATTTGTTTTCACAAGTTTTGTTTTTTTATAAAAAGATTACTGGTCATGCCAATTACTGTGCTGGTAAATTTGGAGAGATCTTTCCTAAAAATGTTTATGATTAAAGTTTCCTATGAATTTGAAGGATGACTCAAATCATACCACATGTAGTTGCCTTAGAAGGAGAAATGCTTATAATGGTTATATTAAGTCTTTTCTCATATCCAAGACTTTTTTATCTTCTTTATTAAAATGCATTAGAGATTTTATGTTTCTGTTATGATAGCTATATGTAAAACAAATTAATAAAATATTTCTATTACCTTTAAAATATTTTAGCAATAAAAGGAAGAAAATGGATGACTTTATTGTGCATTCAACAAACAACAAATATTTATTATGAAACTACTAGGTGGAATGAATTGTGCTTGGTGTATCAGAGAAAAGCAAGATGTAAAACATAGACTTTGCCCTCAAAAACCTCATAATCTCATAGCTGGGATACAAATAAAATGACTGTATGACATTGTAATAAAACATGTTCCTCGAAAAATCTCAAAATCAGCATGTACAAAATTGAATTTTTCATCTTCCCTGAAAAACTTCCTTTTATCCAATTTTCTGTTTCTTTTACTAATACTACCATTTTATTTTTTTGAATAACCCTTTACTTCTGTCTTAGAATTGATATAAATTCTAAGGCAAAAAATAGGTAAGGGCTAAGAATTGGAATTATGTGATTTGGGTCATACAGCTAAGAAATGTCTGAGGCCAGATTTTGAGCCCAAGTCCTCATGGCTTTAGGCCTGGCTCTCTGCTACTCCTGTGCTACCCAGCTGCCCCTCCACCATTTTCTAAGTCACCAATTGGAAATGATCTTTGATTCTTCCTTCTCCTCTAACCCAACCCTTAGGAAAGAAGGAAAAGATCCCTATTTCACTATGATAAAATATCTACTACCTCTTTTGAAATTTAAAGTCTATCAGAGGGACAGCTATATCACTCAGTGAATAGAGAGCCAGACCAAGAGACAGGAGGTATTTGGTTAAAAACTGGCCTCAGATACTTCCTAGTTTTGTGACTCTGGGAAAATCACTTAAACCCAATTGTCTAGTCTTTGTCCACTCTTTTGTCTTGGAAACAGTACTTAGTATTGATTCTAAGAAAAGGATAAGGGTTTTAAAACAAATAAAGTCTATCAGAGACTTGAACCTATCTTTCCAGTCTATTATCACATTATTCCTCAACATGTACATATATATTCCAGATACTCTGACCTACTTGATATTTCCTAAAAAGAACATTTCATTTACTACCTATATGCCTTTTTATGAACCATCACCCATGCTTATGATGTCCTTCATCTTTATTTTTCATTGTTTTTTGGAATCCCTAACTTCCTTGAAGGTTCAGCTTATATCACCTCCAACAAAAAGATTTTTCTTATTCCTCTAGTTGCTAGTATCTTCACATAAATTATGTCTTTACCTCTTAGGTGTCCATGTATATATCATTTTTCCTCAGAACAATGTAGCACAATGTCTGGAACATAATAAGAATTTAATACACATTTGATGATTAATTGATTAAATGTAGGTACAGTTCTGGCTTTAATTCTATTTTGCTAGAAAAAAAGGACTCCACCTTTCATATAACCTCTTGATAAATACTTGTTGAATTGATCTGAAATCTATTCATTTTCCAAATCCTATCAGTTCTTATCTCAGTTCTGCTTTCTAAAAATCTTACTATAATCTCTCTGGTCCAGCTCCTCATCTCTTCTTATTTAGACCAGTGGTTCTCAAAGTGTGCTTCAGGATACCTGGAGATCACTAGGAACTCTTTCAAGATCAAAGCTATTTTTGTAATAACAAGAAATTATTTGCTCATTAAAATACTCCTTTTTCCACATACATATTGATGTGAAGCCAGATTTCTTCATATATATAAATAGCAACCCATCTTTTTGCCCCTAGAAAGTGATGTTTCAAAACGGAGAATAGAAAAGCACATCTAAGAATCCAGTTCTCTTTTATTAAGCCATACTCTAAAAAGATTGGTAAAAATACTGAGAACAATGATGCTCTCCTCATTAAATCTTTTTGTTTTGGAAAATATGCTATTTATGCCAATATGTATTAGATTATTATTTTAATGAATGAATAAATTTAAAAATTATATTCCTTTTAACTTATTATAAATATGTATGGATAAAATCCACATAAACAAAATTGCATTGAGGTCTTGATTTCTCAGAGCACAAAGGGGTCCTGTAAACAAAATGTGTGAGAATCAATGATCTACACCAATGGGTTAAACTAAAATCAAAATCCCTGACATCTGCATATTGACATAGAAAATAAATTAACATTATTTTGTTGTATTGTATTTTAAATTATTTTCTCAAATATTTCCTGATTACATTTTAATCTTGTTCAGACATATTAGAGTTTCAGTGGCCTAGAGTTTCCCTCTGAGACCATTGGAATAGCTTAATAACTGCACTTGTTGCTCCTGGGCTATAATCTCTTCAGGCCATCCATCTCACTGTGCTTTCCATATAGCCTTCCTAATTCATAATCCTAATCACATCACTCCTCTACTCAGATCCTTCAGTGGATCCCCATTGATAATGATAAAAATATCAAGAAAATATTTCATTCTCATGTGAAAATTGTCCAAGTGGTCAATTATAGGAATCAGAACTGAAAGATACTATTATATTATATTATTATTATATATTATATACACAGATACTATATATATATTTTATACATATAGTACATAGATACTATACAGTGTGAATTTCTTCTTTTACATAAAAATTAACTAAGGTCCAGAAGGATTAAATGGCATTCTTAAACCTTACTACTGGGAAGTAGTCAATCTAGGATTCAATACTATTGTCAAATTATTAGAAAATTTCCCTTTTTGATTTACACATATAATAAACAAAAATGCCTTTAAAAAAAGTCTTCCCAAACTCCATCTAATCATCTCTCTTATCATTTTTAAATATAATGACACAAAAAGAGAGTAGCAAATTATTTTAAAGCTATGAATTTGGCAAAGTTTCCAGTAATAATGTTCACAACGAACATGTAATTATACTTACCTAATTTACTGGAAAAGCATTCATTGGTCTATTTTTAACCTGGTAAGTAGGCTTCTCTCCCTGGAGTTCAAACCTTTTATTACTTATTAAACAAGAAAGAAACACATTGATTAGTTAAATATTATTTTCCTGAACTGTAGATAAAACCATGCTTCTTCAGGTATCTAAATACAAATGTCCAAAACAGCCCCAAACTGTCTATCTTTCTTGTCTACTATTCATGAATATATTAATAAAAGGAGAAATGCGTGTGAACAAAGGATCTCATGGTACAAAGAGTTATTTAAACAACTACTATTTGTTCTGATTTAATATGCATCACAGAAAAAGAGTATAAATGGCTTCGCTTCTGAAGAATTGAAAGACTGAAATTTTGGATTGCCAACATAATCCCCAGAAAATTGCTGCTTCATGAATGTAAAATTTCCTGAGTTATGGTAACTTCACAATAGTCCTTCCCTACTGGGAGAAAATGTTTTTGCAGGATCATATCTAAAGGAAATTATTTTTACTCTTCCAAATAACCATTTTAAAATATCAAAACATCATACAATTCTTCCAAGATAACAACTGGATTCCAATTGAATACCTTGTAATGCACAATCATTATAAAATAAAGTTAAGTAAAATAGCATAATAGCATAGTCATGACTGATAATGGAAGGAACTTTTTTCTTTAGCACTCTTCTGTTTGTTAAAAATAAAATATATTCCTGTGCCAAGATGGCAGAGTAAAGAAGCCATCCTTCTAGCTCTCCTAAATTTCCCTCCAAAAAGTCCTTACCAGAGCAAAACAACTTGGAGGACTAGCACAAAAGATTTGTTTGATTGGAGTGTAAGAGGAGTGAAACCCAAGAAGGTATGGGGCCTCACCCCCTCTGCAGTGAGGCTCTAATCTGACAAGCTCCTGTGAGACTCCATCCCTGGGGCTGGTCAGCAGTGAAGCTCCAAACCCAGAAATGTCCATTATTCACTGCTCCTAGAGCTATCCTATAGTGAGTTTTTACCTATATGCAAGCCAGCACTGAGGTCTACTATCAGTGCAAGGCAACAGTGAGGCTTCTCACCTGGGCAGGCCAGCAAGGAGATAAACTAGCGCAAACCAGAAGCAAATCCCCAAACCTCAGCACAAGAAATGTGAGACAGCACCTTCTCCAGTCTACAAACAGGGCTGAACTTTACAAAAAATATTTCAGGAACTAGAAAGATAAAATTCAAATATTATACAACCACAATAAGGATTATACAGGTTTTTGGCAATTTCCACTTTAAAAGATCAGTGGATCTGGAATATAAAATTCCAGAAGTAAAATAGACAATAATTACAACCTAGAATCACCTACTTACTGAAACTTGGTAAAATACTTCAATGAAAAAATAGTTGATGAAATTATGAATTCCTAATGAGAAGATGAGAGCTTTATAAAATATTTGACATTTGAACAACAGAATCAAGAGAAACTTAAGAAGATAAATGGGAAAGAGAAAATGTAAGGATCCAATAAGTTTAAATTGTTAAATTATACATTCTTATTTGTAACTCCCATGAACTTTATCAATATTAGGGCAAATAAAAGGAATATTCATAGTTAAGGAGTATGGGTATGAATTCATTGTATTGGGAAGAAATCCAAAAAAATCAAGAAAGGAGAAAGAATACACACAGGAAAAAGAGGGAAGGGAGAGAAAAATAAATTGAATTATGTCATATAAAAGATTCTTTAAAGAACTGTTACATAAGACAGTAAAATGAGGAGTGACAGGAAATAATCCTACCTTTCTCTCAAGGAACTTATTTAAAAGAAGGAATTACATACATATTCAGATGTAGAAATCTACATTACCAAGAAAAAGAGTAAAAAAAACGATGGGGAAAATATAAGGAGGGACTTATAGGAAGGAAGATGGATTGGAAGAGAAGGTGATCAGAAGTAAAACACTTGTGAAGAGGGAAAGGTGAAAGGAAAGAGAAGAATAAAAGGAGGAAATGTAGGATGGAGTGAAAAACAGTTAATTATCATAACTGTAAACATGAATGAGATTAACTCCCCCATTAAAAAGAAGTGGATGGTAAAATGTATTGAAATTCAGAAGCCTAAAATATGCTATTTACAAGAAATACATTTGAAGCTCAGAGACACACACAGAATAAAGGTGAAAGGCTAGAGCAGAATCTATTATATTTCAGCTGAAGTAAAAAAAAAAAAAGCAGGGGTAGCTATCATGATCTCAGACAAAGATAAAATAAAAATAGATCTAATTAAAAGAGATAAAGAAATGAATTATACCTTCCTAAAATATCCACTTGTCATGAAGTGATATCAGAACTAAATATATGTGACAAATGGTATAGCATCCACATTTTTAAGAATTATTAAATGAATTACAGGAATACATAGAGAATAAAACAACACTAGTGGAGGACCTTAGCTTTCCCCACTTGAACTAAATAAATCTATAAAAAAAATAAGCAAGAAAGAAGTCAGGGATGCAAATATAATTTTAGAAAATTTAAATATGATAAACCTTTGTAGTAAGTTAAATGGGAATAGAAAAATAAAAAACCTATACTTTTTTTTCCAGTTGTGCATGGCACCTACACAAAAATTGACCATGCATTAGGGCATAAAATCCTCACAATTAAATGCAGAAAAACAGAAATAGTAAGCACATTCTTTTCAGATCACAATGCAATAAAATGACATTCAATGAAGGCCCATGGAAAGAGAGATGATTTCATTGCAAAATTATAATCTAAATATAAGAATAAATAGCTATTAAGCCAAATCATAGAAACTATAAATAATTTTATTAAGGATAATAACAATGAAACAACATACTAGAATTCATGAAGTATAGCTATAGCAATGCTTGGGGGAAATCTTATGGCTTTAATTGTTTATGTCAATGAAATAGAGAAAGATTAGATTAATGAATTTGGCATGCAACTAAAAAAAACTAGAAAATGAACAAGTTAAAATCCCCAATTAAACACAAAATTGAAAATCCTGAAAATCAAACATGAGATTAATAAATTTGAAAGAAGAAAAGCAAATGAACTAATAAATAAAACTATAACCTGGTTTTATGAAAAATAAACCCAATAAAATAAATAATAAATTAATTTGATAAAAATGAAAAAAATTACCAGTATTTAAAATTAAAATGGTGAATGTACTACCAATGAAGAGTAAATTAAAGTAATTGTTAGGAGGTATTTTACCTAATTATATGACAAAAAAAATCTGACAATCTACGTGAGATGAACAAATATTTTTTAAAAACTAAGTTGCTTAGATTAACAGAAGATGAAATAGAATACTTACACAATCTTACCTCAGAAAAAGAAATTGAACAAGCCATCAATGAACTCTCTAAGAAAAAAATCCTCAGGGCCCTATGGATTCACAAATGAATTCTACCAAACATCTATAGAATAATTAATCCCAATACCATAAAACTATATGGAAAAATAGCTGAAGAAGGCATCCTTCCAAACTCCTTTTACAACACAAATATGGTACTGAGAGCTAAACCAGAAAAAAGAAAAAATAGTGAAAGAAAATATAGCCAAATCCCACTAATGAATATTTATGCAAAAATTTTAAATGAAATACTAGCAATGAAATTACAACAATATATTACAAAGATCATATGCTATGATCAGGTGAGATTTATACCAGAAATGCAGGGAGGTTCAAAATTAGGAAAACCATCAATATAATTGACTACTCATTGCAAAATTGGCAGAAATCATGATGCAAAATCATTTAACAAAATACAACATCCATTATTATAAAAAATGCTAGAGAGCATAGGAATTAAGAGAGCTTTCCTTAAAATGATAGATAACATATCTAAAACAAACAGCAAGCATTATTTCTAATTGAGATGAAGTAGATGCCTTCCCAATAAGATCAGTGTTGAAGAGAGGATTGTTATTATCATCATTATTGTACAATATTATACTAGAAATGCTAGCTATGACAATAAGAGACTTAAAAAGGAATTAGACTAGGCAATGAAGTAACAAAACTATCAAATTTTGCAGATGATATGATGATATACATAGAGAATCCTAAAGATTTGACTAAAAACTAATTGAAATAATTAACAACATTAGTTAGAAAAGTTGCAGAATATAAAATAAGTCCACATGAATCATTGGAATTTCTTTATATTATCAACCAAGTAGATCAACAAGAGATAGAAAAGAAATTCAATTCAAATTAACTATACATAATGTAAAATATTTGGCTATCTCTCTGCCAAGATAAACCCAGGAATTATATGAATATAATTAAAAGCACTTTTCTCATAAATAAAGTCAAATCTGAAAAATTGGGAAAATGTTCATTGTTCATGAGTAGGTCAAGTCAATTTAATAAAAAAGTTATTATCCTACTTAACTTAATATATTTATTCAGTGCCATAATAATAAAATTTCTCAAAAATTATTGAACATGACAAGAAAAAATAATAACAAAATTCATCTGGAAGAGCAAAATGTCAAGAAAACCAAGGGAATCAATCCAAAAAATGTCAGCGATAGTGATCTAAGAGTACCATATCTCAAACTGTATAACAAAGTTGTAATCATCAAAACAATCTGGTACTTGCCAAGAAATGGAGTGGTAGATCAGTGGATTAGATTAGCTACACAATATATGTTGGCGAATGACCATAGATATTTAATGTTTGATAAAACCAAAGATCCAAGCTTTTGGGACAAGAAATTACTATTTGACAAAAATAGTAAAAGAAAAGGTTATGGCAGAGACCGGGTATTGACCAACATCTCATATCCTATACCAAGATAAGATAAATGGATATGTGATTTAGACATAAAGGATACTACCATTAGCAAATTAGAGGAGAATGAAACAGTCTACCTATCAAATCTATGAATAAGGAAAGAATTAATGACCAAATGAGATAGATAGCATTACATGATTTAAAAGGGATAGTTTTAAGTTTTTGCACACAAAACACACACACACACACACACACACACACACACACAGTGCAATCAGGATTAGAAGAAAAGGAGAAAGGTTGGAAAAATGTTTACAGTAAGCATCTCTGATGAAGGTCTTCTTTCTCAAATACATAGAGAACTGAATAAAACTTTTAAATACAAATAATTCCCCAATTGATAAATTGTCAAAGGTTATAAATATGGCAATTTTCAGAAGAAAAAATTGAGACTATGTAATTACATAAAAATTTTTTAAATCTCTTGATTAGAGAAAGGCAAACTAAAACAATTCTGAGGTTCTACTTATTGGATTGACTAAAATGACAGAAAAGGAAAATAATAAATGCTAGAGGAGATATTGAAAAATTGAGAACCCAATAGCTGGTGGAGTTATGAATTGATCCAACAATTATGGGGAATGCTTTGGAACTATCCCCAAAAGATTAAAACTATGCATACCCTTTGATCCAGCAATATCGCTATATGGTCTTTATCCAAAAGAGATTAAAAAAAGGAAAGGACAAGTTGGTACAGAAATTTAGAGCAGCTCTTTTTGTGGTGGCAAAGAATTGGAAACTGATGGAATGTCTATCATTTCAGAAATGACTGAAAAAGTTATGGTAAATGATAGTGACGGCCTACTACTCTGCTATTCAAAGTGCTGAGAAAGATGATTTAAGAAAAACTTGAAAAGACCTTCATGAACTGGTGCAAAATGAAATGAGCAGAACCAGTAACAGCAATTTTATATCATTGGAATAATTGAGCCATTCATAGCACTACACCAAGAAAATCCTCAAGGACTCATGATGAAAAAAGACATCCACCTCTAAAGAAAAGTTATGGAGTCTGAATATTGACTGAGACAGTAATGTTTCACTTTGTTTCTTCACTTTTGTTTTTTCAAGCTCTCACAAAATAAGTAATATAAAAAGATATTTACCTTACATTTATAAATAAAATATATATTGGACTGTTTACTATCTTGGGGAGGGAGGGATGGAAAAAGAAAGAATTAGAGTTTACCTCAAACTTAAGAAAAGAAGGTTAAATTGTTTTTTATATAATTGAGGAAAAAATTAAGAAAAATTTAAAATAAAGAAAAATAAATGTTTTATAATTATAGCCACAATATTCTCTGCTTTTGTCATCCACTTTTTCTTGCCATACACAGAATTATAGTAATTGTGCTGTCTTTTGGTACTGCTTTGCTAATTCTGCATCACTTTTTTTTTTTTAATTTTAAACCCTTAACTTCTGTGTATTGACTTATAGGTGGAAGAGTTGGTAAGGGTAGGCAATGGGGGTCAAGTGACTTGCCCAGGGTCACACAGCTGGGAAATGTCTGAGGCTAGATTTGAACCTAGGACCTCCCATCTCTAGGCCTGGCTCTCTATCCACTGAGCTACCCAGCTGCCCCCTCTGCATCACTTTTATAAATCATTCCCTATTTATTTAGATCTTCATATTAATTATTCTTTATGTCCTGGTAGTCTTCCATTGTCTCTATATGCCTAAATAAGTGAAGAGTCAAGGAGATGGTAAGAGAGTATCCAAGGATCCTCAATAATAAACTATCCATTGTTATATTGGTATAGAGGATTTCAGAGAAATGATAGAATATATCAGTGATTCCCATAGTGGGTGCTACTGCCCCCTGGTGGGTGTTGTAGCTATCCAGGGAGGCGATGATGGCCAAAGGTGCATTTATCTTTCCTATTAATTGCTATTTAAATTTAAAAAAAATTAATTTCCAGGGGGCTAAGTAATATTTTTTCTGGAAAGGGGGCAGTAGGCCAAAAAAGTTTGGGAACCACTGGTATAGATGGAGAAGGGATTGTATGCCTAGGCCTAAGCTGGTTGTAGTTGGTGAGGGAGAAAGCACACTGTCTTCTCACAGGCCTCTATGCAGTAGTTGTTGGTAAAATCTATGCTTCTCATCCCTGACAAGCTTGGTTGGATAAGCTTGTCAGTTATCCCCTCCTAATAGTTTGTCCAAGCAGGAAACCCCAACCTGAGGTTGGAATATTTGTTGGTAAGGGCTATTGATTAGCTATTGGATAATGCTATAATCTGACTGCATATTGATCTCCCCTTCCCAAGGGCTTTTGTATAATCACTACTCAGGAAAGGTACTTAATGGTAAACACCATGTTTAAATCTATTAATGGGGTTAGGAAATAAGGGAATGAGATTGATGATTTAGGAACCCTATTGCTAATTAACTAGGCTAATGATCAAGGTCTGGAGATAGCTACATTCAGTAGGAAATGGAGGTTCTTCACCCTCTCTCTAACTCTGACCTGACTTGGCCACAGCCAAGCCAGAGATTAAGGAAGGCTATTTGATGATTTTGATTGATGATGTCAGTAAACTCTCTCAGCTTTTTTAACAATGATGGTGATTGCACTCTAGCTCTCTCAGTAAGATAACAGGTTACAGGTTTCAGACCTACCCTTCACCCCTCACCTCCCACCTTCCCAAGTCCCTGCTCCAAGCTGAGCCCCTTTGTCTTGTCACTTGGGGGTATTTATAGGGCTGCGGTCAACTGTTTTTTGCCCTTGGCTCATGGCACCTGGGGACATTCTGAGGTTTTCAACTGCGGATCCTATCATTCAAAGTGGCATCCATCTTGTCCCAGATAATCATTTCAACACCATCTGGCACATATTAAAAGTATCTTCTGATACTGATGCATTTGGCAGATGTTATTCATGAACCACTTTCAGGTAGACTTGAAAATTCTTCAAGAATAAGAGTGGTACCATGAGATTGAAGGAAAGAATGTCCCTCACCCCACACCTTATTTTTACAAGCAAAAAGAGAAAGGAATTTGAAAACTATGTGCTAGCGATTCCTGGGAAAATTCTAAAAATGATGGTTAGTGAACATTTTTTAAAAGGTAGCAGTGTTTACAAAGAACCAATACTATATCCTGAAAAACACTGACTTTATTTCCAAGTTTCACAGGATTACTAATTGTTGGATTAGGGAAAATTATCAATATATTCAGCATGGTAAAGTAAAGATCTTTAAAGTAAGGATCAATTTTTGCTAGAGCTCAAGGAAAGTCAGTCTTAACACCATGTTTCTTCTCTTCAAATATTTTAAGAGCTCTCATGAGTTAAACTATTAAACATGTCCTACTAACTCCCAAAATAGAGAATACAGAACACTGGATAAAATCTGAAAAGGGGTAAACTTAGGTCTGATATAAAGTTATTGTGAGGGAAATATTTTGTGAACAAACCTTAAAATATTATAGAAATGTGAGTTACTATAGTGAAAATTTGATATTTCCTTTTACAATTAGAATATTTGGACCCTTTTACTTTATCTTTGGGCAGATAGGTGTTGCAGTGGATAGAGTGCTGGTCCTGGAGTAAAGAAGACTTCTCTTCTGCCTCAGACTCTTACTAGCTGTATGACCCTGGGCAAATCTTTCAACCTTGGTTGCCTCAGTTTCCTCATATGTCAAAAGAGGTGGAGAAACAAATCATTCAAGTATCTTTGCCAAGAAAATTCTAAGTGAATTCATAGTCATATATAACTGAAACAACCAAACAACACCACTTTATCTTTAATTTAATTCCTTAGCTTTTTTTGTTGTTATTCATTGACTGATTTTACTTTTCATTTCATTTACTGATTTTACTACTGATTTTACTTTTTTTTTACTTTTCTTTTCCTTATTCTACTAACTTCTAATGCTCATTTTGTACCAGTAACAGCATTCAAAGAGTTCTTCAACAAATTTCAAAACCTTCATTTCAATTCTGTTCAGTAAATAATTTTAAGCTAATATTTTCCACATTCATCTTAAGTCACCAATATGGAACCAGAGTGTAATTTTTATACACAAGCCACCAGGCAAGTATGACTTAGAGAAAACAAACTCAATCATTTAAACCTAAATTTTACTTTAGATTTTATGGAGTATATACTATCATTGTGCTATTTGTCTATTTTCTTATTCCCCCATTTTAAAGCTAACCACTAGCTGTAGCAATCCTAACTCTTATACTGCTAATGATTGATCTCTGTAATCTTGAGTCAAATTGAATGTTGACCTGGCCAAATCCCTAGCCCTTCCCTAAGGCTACACCCTAGAAGAGAGTCTGTTATCTCAGTCTCCTTACTTTTCCTTCAATGATCAATTAACATAGGTATCAAACATCAGTAGATGCCTTAGGCCATACCCACCCTGGATCCTGATCTTAGCTCTACCTATTGTTTCAGGTTTTAGCAGTTTGCATTTTATGATGATTACCTCATAATGTTAATGTATCAGGCCACTGGCCTCTCCCCTTCCCCCCATACTGTTGTAACCCCAATAAAAGTGACAAGACATCAGTTGGCAAGAGAGCTCTTAACCATCAGAGCTCCTAACCATGAAGCTCTTGACCATCAGAGCTTACTTGCTGTCTGTCTACCTTATGCCAAAACTTTCTGTGTCTGTGTATCTTTATTCTCGCCTTATGTTCTCTTTCCATTAATCCTTAACCCGTAACCCATTTTCACTCAGTCCTTGGTTCCCCTTTCTAAGTGTCCAACCCACTAGGAATCTTCGTGAAGCTGCTGGACGGCTTCATCAGCATATCCTAAAATGAACTAATAATAAAAATATTGGATCCAATTTAGGAAAATACCATCAGGGTTTCTTTTATAAAACATCCTTTCTTCTGTTCCTGGAGTGGGAACTTTATTCACATTAATTCCTGTAAATCCTTTCTTTCCCAAATTACTTGCTTGTAGTTCCCTTACTTATCATCCTTTCCAAAACCCAATTGTCAAAAGAATCTCCCAAATGATACAGTTTCAAAACTGAAAGTGATCTTGTCCATATATTCCAAAATAGACTTGGAGGAAAAACTTCTTTATAGCATGATAGCCTGCCAATTTTCACACAGTTTCTCCATGATAACCTCACATGAGGGATGAGCAAAAGGACAACCTACCACTAGAAGTCCATCCCAATTTGGGGTATAAAGGATGTAAATATATCTTCTAATTTGCTTTCATCTAAATATAAAAAATTAAGGGTCAGAGGAGGATATATAAAATAAAAATAAAATAAAAAGAATAGAGAATCAGGTGTATATAGGCAGTGAAAAGGAAATTTAGAAGAGACAGTAGAGTTGGGGAGAGAATAATCACAAGCAAAAAATCCTCAAAAAAGGTAGAGCCAAGATGCTGGAGTAGAGGCAGGAGTTCCTAAATCTCTCTGAAAATACTCTCCAATCAAACTAAAAATAAAGTTTTAAAATGAATACTTTAGTGGCAGAACCATAAAAGGGACTGCATGAGACAATTTTCTTGCAGAAGACAACTTGGAAGGTAGGGAGAGAAAGTCTCTTTCATAGGATGAGAGGGGAATTCAGTCTTCAGTAAGGCTGCACCAACAGCACAGGCCAACAGCAAGACCCCAAGACCCTGCTTACATAAGACAATAGTAGAACACTATAAAACTTATCTCTCAAAGTTTTAAGCCTAAGAGCAGCCCTGCACTGTACATGACCCATGCAAAACTGCAGTGAATAACATTCTAAGGATCTGAGCATCAGCACAAGCCCATAGGAGCTCCTAAGTCCATACAAAGTACCTGGACCTTGTAGGAAAAGTGAGGTAATGGGGTCACCAGGGATATTACAATAAACTAAGTGGTTTGTGGGAACACACTCTAGGATTTATGAGAGACTGGACCAGGGTGAAGAGACCAGAGTTTACTGGATTTCCACAGGAATGGCAGTTGATCTTAACTGTCACCCAGCTTCCACTAGACCAGAGTATAGTAACAGGCTAACAAGGTAAAAGGGACTTAACAGCTTTAATTATGTTAGACTAAAAGGTGGGAAAGGATTTCTATACTTAAAATCTAAGGGATAAAACCACAGGGCAATGGGAGGACTTATTCTACTCTTATCTAAGTGATCTAAACTAACAGGGCCCAAGGAGCTATAAATGGAGTCTCTGGGTTTCTGCCTCAAACCTGGAACCTGCCAGGCTTGAGTACAGCTAGGGCTTTGTGGCTTTGGGATTCTCACTGCAATCTACTGATGATCTCTGGATGCCAGGAGTCAAGATGATCTCAGGTACCAAGTAGAGAGGGTTCTGCTTGAAGCACTGTCCTCCAGTTTTCAAACTTCTCCTCCTCTCTTGGCTCTGTAGATTTATCCTTTTCTTAGATGCCACATCACACAGAATCCCAGGGGAAATCAGGAAGCAGGGTGTCCTTTGCTCTGAGGTCTCCCAGGCTGGCAACAGTTTTGCCCACCACTAATGGAGTCCACTCTCAGGGCACAGATAGACTTCCTCCTCCCTCATTCCATCCTGGAATTCCCAGCTCCAGCTTCTTCCTGCTAGGTACTTCCTAATCAATACATAATCAATACCTAATAACCAGCTAATCTAGTCTTACTCATAACAACCTACATGCCAACAGCAAGCCCAGAGGAGACCTAATCAGCAGTGAAGGTGGCTTCCAGAGCTCTCCACTCAGAGGCCATAATATCATTTTGGAAAAATTAAAAATTGCACACATTTAGAATTAGAACTGAACATAGCAGCAAGGAAATACTGAAGTTCAAAAAGTTCTTCCTTTACCTGGGAATAGAGCTTACCTTTAAAATAAACTAAAAGTCACTAAGTAAAAGGCTGGGGAAATGAACAAGAATCAAATAAAACACCTAATTATAGAAAATATTATGGAGACAAGGTGGATCAAAACAGAAACTCAGAAAAGGACAATAAGCCCAAAGTAGTTGCATTCAAAAGATCAAAGAAAAATAGGAAATGTTCTCAGACTCTGGGATAGCTAAAAAAGGATTTAAAAAGTCCAATAAGAGTGGCAAAGAAAAATAGGGAAAAGAAGTGAAAGTGTTGCAGGAAGAAAATGATAATTTATAAAGCAGAATTGACCAAATAGTAAAAAAGGCAGAAAAATTCAATAAAGAACTCTTTTTAAAAAACTCTCACCTTCCATCTTAGTAGTAGTAGGTATTTGCATTACTAGATCAAAGGGTATGCACAGTTTTAAAACCTTTTGAGTCTAATCCCAATCATGTCCACCCCAACCCATGCGTTCAAGCAGTTGTTTTTCTTATATGTTTCCTCTCCTCTCTTGCAGTCCTTCCTCTGAATGTGGGTAGTGTTCTTTACCATAAATCCCTCAGAATTGTCCTGTGTCATTGCATTGCTGCTAGTACAGAAGTCCATTACATTCAATTTTACCATAGTATGTCAGTCTCTGTGTACAATGTTCTTCTGGCTCTGCTCCTTTCACTGTACATCAGTTCCTGGACATCTTTCCAGTTCACCTGGAACTCCTCCAGTTTATTATTCCTTTGAGCACAATAATATTCCATCACCAGCATATACCACAATTTGTTCAGCCATTCCCCAATTGAAGGACATACCCTCCTTTTCCAGTATTTTGCCACCACAAAAAGCTCAGCTATAAATATTTTCATACAAGTCTGTTTATTAATGATCTCTTTGGGGTACAAACCCAACAATGGTATGGCTGGAACAAAGGGCAGGCATTTTTTTGTTTTGTTTTTAATTTTAAACCCTTAACTTCTATGTATTGACTTATAGGTGAAAGAGTGGTAAGGGTAGGCAATGGGGGTCAAGTAACTTGCCCAGCGTCACACAGCTGGGAAGTGTCTGAGGCCGGATTTGAACCTAGGACTTCCCATCTCTAGGCCTGGCTCTCAATCCACTGAGCTACCTAGCTGCCCCCATGGGCAAGCATTTTTTATAGCTCTTTGAGCATAGTTCCAAATTGCCAGCCAGAATGGTTAGATCAGTTCACAACTCCACCAGCAATGCATTAATGTCCCAATTTGGCCACATCCCCATCAGCATTCATTACTCTCCCCTTCTTTCATTTTAGCCAATGTATTAGGTGTGAGGTGATACCTCAGAGTTGTTTTGATTTGCATTTCTCTAATTATTAGAGATTTAGAACACTTTCTCTTGTGCTTATTGATATTTTAGATTTCTTTACCTGAAAATTGCCTATTCGTGTCTCTTGCCCATTTATCAATTGGGGAATGGCTTGATTTTTTATACAATTGATTTAACTCCTTGTATATTTGAGTAATTAGACCCCTGTCAGAGTTTTTCGTTATAAAGATTTTTTCCCAATTTGTTGTTTCCCTTCTGATTTTGACTACATTGTTTTTGTTTGTACAAAAGCTTTTTAGTTTAATATAATCAAAACAATTTAATTTACATTTTGTAATTTTCTCTAACTCTTGCTTGGTTTTAAAATCTTTCCTTTCCCAGAGATCTGACAAGTATACTATTCTGTGTTCACTTAACTTATGAAAGTAATACAAAAAGAAAATAACAAGTTAAAAGACAAAATATTGAAGCTATGGAAAAAGAGGCACAGATATCAAATTAAGTAATAAGCAGCGTGGAGACCAGAATTTACCTTCTGGAAGCCAAGAAAAGCAGAATAGACCAAACTGAAAAAAAAAAACCAAAAGATCATAGCTGAAAATTACCCTTTAAAGACTAGAATTGGGCAAGTAGAATCTAATGATCTCATGGGACAATAAGAATTTATAATGCAAAAATCAAAAGAATGAAAAAAAAATAGAAGGAAACATGAAATATCTCATTGGAAAGATAATTGACCTGGAGAACAGATCCAGGAAAGACAATTTGAGAACTATTGGTGTACCTAAAAGCCTGGAACAAAAAAATAAAAGCCTTGACATTATATTATAAGAAATTATCCAAGAAAATTGCCCTGATATTCTTGAATAAGAGGAGAAAATAGATGTCAAAAGAATCCATAGATCACTGCCTATATTAAACCCCCCCTAAGACAATCCCCAGGAGTGTTATAGGCAAATTCAAGAGCTTCAAGACCAAGGAGAAAATACTGCAATTGGCCAGAAAGAGACAATTCAGATATCAAGGAACCCTAGTCAGGATTACACAAAATCTGGTTGCTTCCATACTAAAGGACTTCAAGGCTTGGAACATGATATTCAGGAAGGCAAATTAATTGGTTCTACAACCAAGAATCATCTACCCATCAAAATTGACTATATACTTTTGGGGAAAAGTATGGGAATTTAATAAAATAGAAGATTTTTAAGCATTCCTAAAGAATAGACCACAACTAAACAGAAAATTTGATGTCCAAATAAAAAAATTCAAGAAAATCAAAAAAAGGTAAACGAGAAAGAGGGGAAAAGTGTAAGGGTTTCAATAAGATCAAATTAATTATATTCCTATATGGAAAAATGATATCTGTAACTCTTGAATTTGTTTTCATTATCATAGAAGATAGAAGAAATTATTCATAGAGAGAGGTTGTAGTATTAAGCTATTTTAGATAATATGTAAAAAAAATTGGGAAGGACAAAAAATAGTATGGTGCTAAGAGAAACTTGAAGGAAGATGTAAAATAGAATAAATTATACAAAATAAAGAGGTAGAGTTGTATGGTGAGTGTTGAGGCTAATATTATAAGAAGGGGAGGAAGAAAGTGGTGACTTAAATCTTACTTTCAATAGAAGCAGTTCTGAGAGGGAAGAACAGCCAGATATACTTGGGTATAGAATTCTATCTTATCCTACAGAGAAGTTGAAAAATAATAAGGAAGGGGTTAGGGTGGGTCAGGGAGTATTAAAAGAGAGGGAAAGGTTGGGAGGGACAATTAATAGACCTTAAATGGGGAATAAAAAGGGAAAGAAAGTAAAATAAGAGGGGGGGGTATAGGGGTTGAAGAAAAGAAAAACATTGGTGTGGAAGGAAATAGTAAAAGAAGAAAGGTCAGAAATAAGAGAAAAGAGGAAATAAAAATGGCGGGGAATACACAGTTGGTAATCATAACTCTGAATGTGAATGGGATGAACTTACCCATAAAAGAGAAACAGATAGCAGAGTAGATTAAAAACCCAAATCCTACCATATATTATCTACACTCACATGAGACAGGTAGACATACATGGGGTAATTCTAAAACACTGGAGCAGAATTTATTGGGCATCAACTGAGAAAAAGAAGTCAGAAGTTACAATCATGATATCTGACAAAGCCAAAGTAAAAATAGATTTGATTAAAAGGCAGTATAGACAATGAAGAAATATCAGTATTCAACATGTATGCACCAAGTGGTATAGCATCCAGGTTTTTAAAGGAGAAACTATTGGAGCCTAAGGAGGAAATAGATAGTAAAACTATACTAGTGGGAGATCACAACCTTCCTCTATCAGATCTAGATGAATCAAACCAAAAATATAAATAAGAAATAAGAGTTGTTTATAATATCTTAGAAAAATTAGAGTTATTAGATATATGGAAAAAAGGAAAAAGGAATAAAGAGGAATATATCTCCTTTTCAGCAGTACACAGTACATTTACAAAGATTAATCATGTACTACAGCAGTGATGGGCAAAGTACAGTCCACAGACCAGATGCAGCCCCCTGAAATGTTCTATCCAGCAACACGACATTATTCCTAATCTGACAACTACAGTGAGTAGGCTACAATACAATGAAACTTCAAAAGAGTTCCCTTTGAAACAGATTGACAGATGAACATTTCCTTTCCTTTGGCCCCCTCTTTAATTTGCCCATCACTGTACTAGGGCAGAAAAACATGGCAAACAATGCAGAAATAATGAATTCAATTTTTTCAATTCATAATAGGATAAAAATTATAATTAGTAAGGGTACATGGAAAGGCAAATTAAAAATTAAATAACATTAAATAATTTTATTCTCCAAAACTGGCAAGTTAAAGAACAAATCAGAAAAATAGTTATCAATTTCATTGAAGATAATGGCAATGAGGAAACAACATATCAAAATTATATACATGAAAAGCAGCACTCTGGGGAAAATTTATGTCCCTGAGCACCCATATTAACCACAAAGAGAAGGAGGAAATTAATGAACTGGGAATACAACTAAAAAAAAGACTAGAAAAAGAATAAATTAAAAACCTTCAGATGAAGACCAAATTGGAAATCTTAAAAATCAAAGGAGAAATTAATAAAATTGAAAGTAAAAGACCTATTGAACTAATAAATAAGACTAGGAATTGGTATTTTGAAAAAAATAGATAAAGTATTGGTTAAGTTACTTAAGAAAAATAAAGAAGAGAATCAAATTAACAGTATCATGAATGAAAAGGTGATCTTACCTCCGAGAAGGAAATTAAGATAATTATTAAGAACTATTTTGCCCAATTATATGACAATAAATATGAAAATCTAGGTGAGATGGATGAATATTTACAAAAAATATAAATTGCCTAGATTAACAGAAGAAAAAATAGAATTCCTAAATAATCCCATATCAGAAAAAGAAATTGAACATGCCATCATGGAAGTTCCTAGAAAAAAAAATCACCAGGGCCCAATGGATTCACAAGTGAATTCTATCAAACATTTAAAGATCAATTAATCCCAGTACTCTACAAACTATTTGACACAATAGTCAAAAAAGGAGTGTTACCAAATTCTTTTTATGATACAAATATGGTACTCATTCTCAAGAAAGGAAGACCAAAAACATAGAAGGAAAACTATAGACCAATATCCTTAATGAACATAGATGCAAAAGTATTAAATAAAATGCTAGCTAAAAAGACTACAGTAAGTTATCACATGGATAATTCACTATGACCAGGCAGGATTTATACCAGGAATGAAAATATGGTTTAATAGTAGGAAAACCATCTGCATTTTTGACCGTGTATCAACAACCAAACTAATTGAAATCACATGATTATCTCAATAGTTGCAGAAAAAGCCCTTGGCAAAATACAACACCTATTCCTATAGACAGCACTAGAAAATGTAGGAATAAGAGGACTTTCCATCAAAATAATTAACATCATTTATTTAAAACTATCAGCAAGTATCACCTTGGAATGGATAAAAAGGGGGACACTATAGTTGGGGGGGTTGCTCTCCTTCTTTTGCTGAGTGACAGAGGGGTAAAGGGTGATTGAGATGATAGGAAAGGAATGAAAGGGTAGGCTGAGTTTAGGGAGGAATAGACAAGACGGTATTAGGATGGTAAGGGTACAGGGTGAGGTGTTCAGGAGAGGCAGCCAACACAGACTAGACACCCAAGCTTGAGACAGAGGATATGGGGGGTAATAGGCTGAACCCTTCCAGGCAGGAAAGGTACTTCTACAGACACAAGGAATAAGGCCAGTCAGAAATGATTGAAATCTGACTTAAGGGCTTTCTTGTCAGTTTCTCAAGTCCTCAAAGGAGGAGTCCCAAGACTCCTCCCTGTCAGTGAAACTGAAGGGATTCAGGAGGAAGCGTTGGGCAACTACTTCCTCCCAAGATGGATGCCCCCAGTTTGCCTCAGGAAATAAAGAGAATAATTTCTTCCCCTTCAACCCGTGCCTAATTCTTTAACACTATGATTCTCCAGAGTGTTTGATTAGGTAACGAAGAGATTTATTAATGTTCAGGGTTGGTCAGGAAGGAGAGAGGGGTTTCAGGTTTCTGACAGCTTCTAGGGAGAAACTCAAGTTGGGGGAGGGTCACAGGAATAGGTTAGACTGAGAGAGGACCTGCTTCTCTCAGCCAGGGAAAATTTGGCTGCTTTTAAAGTAGAGGGTATACTAAAGGGATACTTTGAATTAAAGGATGTCCTACTTGTCTTTTGGGGAAACTAAATCCACAAAGTCTATTCACTAAAAACCCAAAAGCCATCCTGCCTCCCAGAGCCCCAGGAAACAGGCAGGGAAACAGGGAAAAATATGAAGAAGGTCAGGGAGAGGTCCAGAGAAATTAGCTAGGTTCAAATTGTCCAGAGACAAAGCACAGGCCAAAAGCAAAACCAAAAGCCAAGCAGAGCTCTAGTTAGTCCTTCCACTCTGTTCAAGCTTCAGGGACAAACTGACTTCTCTCAGAATTCTAAGGCTTCTAACTGCCAGAAGTTTTCAGTTGGCCTCCTGCAAGATCAAAAGCCTGTCTTGCATCTTTTGCATTACAATCTGTAATGTGGATCATCTGCCTTCCCAATAAAATCAGGAGTGAAGCAGGGATGCCCATTATCACCACTACTGATACTAGAAATGTTACCAGTAGCAATTAGAGAAGAAAAAAGAAATTGAAGGGATCAAATTAGGCAATGAGTAAACTAAACTATCACTCTTTGAAATGACATGATGGTATATGTAGAGAATCCAAGAAAAACAACTAAAAAGCTACTAGAAAAAATAAATAACTTTAATAAAGTTGCAAGGTACAAAATAAATCCACAGAAATCATCAGCATTTATACATATTTTAAAAAACTCAGGAGCAAGAGTTAGAAAGAAAAACTCTATTTAAAATCACTAGATAATATAAAATATTTAAAAATCTATCTGCCAAGATAAACACAGGAATTATACAAACACAACTACAAAACACTTTTCATACAATTAAAACTAGATCTAAATAATTGGAAAAAACACTAATTGCTCATGGGTAGGATGAGTTAATATAATAAAAATGACAATCCCACCTAAATTAATTTACTTATTCAGTGCTGTAGCTATCAAACTACCAAAAAAAACCCAACCCCTATTCTATAGAATTAGAAAGGATTATTACAAAGTTCCTCTGGAAGAACAAAAGATCAAGAATATCAAGGGAACTAGTGAAAAAAAATGTGAGGGATGAAGGCTGAGTGATACCATATATTAGAAAATAGTGATCATCAAAACTATATGGTACTTATTTAGAGATAGATGGGTGGATCAATGAAATAGACTTCGAGTAAACAACAGTAACAAGATAGTGTTTATTAAACCCAAAGATCCCACATTATGAGACAAGAACCCACTATTTCACGAAAACTGCTGGGAAAATTGGACAATGGTATGGGAGAAATTAGGTTTAAGATATTGAATTATCTTAAAATTAGAAGGAAAGCAACAAATGGGGGGGAGGGGGAATTTGTAACAAAAACCTCGGACAACTGTCTAATCTCTGAAATTTACAAGGAGCTAAGTCAATTGTACAAAAAAATCAAGCCATTCCCCAATTGAAAGATGACATGAATAGATAGTTTTCAGATAAAAAAATCAAAACTATCAATAAGCACTTGAAAAAATGTTCTAAATCTCTTATAATTAGAGAAATGAAAATCAAAACAACACTGAGGTACCACATCACACCTAGCAGATTAGCCAATATGACAGTAAATGTAACATGTCAGGATACTCCTGAAGGACTTATGAGAAAGAATGTTAACCACAGTGAGAGAAAGAACTATAGGAGTAGAAATGCAAAAGCAAAACATATGATATCAGTTATCATATGCATATATGGGTATGTGATTTGTGGTTTAGCCTTTAAAAGATCGTTCTATAGCAGGAGTAAATAATATGGAAATAGGTCTAAAGTGATAACATTTGAACAATCCAGTGAAATTGCTTTGGCTCTGGGAGGGTGGAAGTAAGAGGAGAGGGGAAAAACGAATCATGTAAACATGGAAAAATATTTTAAAAATTAATTAAAAAATTTCCCTCCCAAGACCTGCTTTGGTGTATCCCATAAATTTTGATATGTTGTCTCTTCATTGTCATTCTTATTAATAAAATTATTGATTATTTTAAAAATTTGTTCTTTGACCTACCACTTTAAGCATTAGATTATTTAGGCTCCAAATAATTATTTATTTATCTTCCAATAAAGCTTTATTGATTACAATTTTTGTTACATTATGATCTGAAAAAGATGTCTTTAGTTCTGCTTTTATGCAATTGATTGTGAAGTTTTTATGCCCTAATACATGGTCAGTTTTTGTGTAAGAGTTATGTACTGCTGAAAAGAAAGTATATTCCTTCCTATTGCTATTCAATGCTCTCTAGAGATCTATTCTAACTTTTCTAAGATTTCATTTACATCCTTTATTTCTTTCTTCTTTATTTTTTGGTTTGATGTATCTAGATCTGAAAGGAGGAAGTTCAGGTCCTGCACTAACACTGTTTTACTGTCTATGTCTTCCTGATGTTCATTTAATTTCTCCTTTAAAAATTTAGAGGCTCTAACATTTGGTGCTAATATGTTTAGTATAGATATTACTTCATTTTTATAGTACTTGTTATCAACATATAATTTCCTTCCTTATCTCTTTTAGTCAGATATATTTTTGCTTTAACGTTGTCTGAGATCATGATTTGTAGCATGCATGATCTCATGTGGGGTGATTTTACTTCTCTGCCAGCTTATCTCTGACCTCAGGGAGCAGGGTGATTCTTTGCTGTTTACTCCATACAGACTAAACCAGGCTGTGAACCCTGTGAAAATACCTCTAGGCAGTATCCCAGCTAATCTCTAAACAATATAGATCTACAATCAAGATTAATCTTAAACTTGATAACATTAGATTTGAGAGAAAGTTTAGTTTGTGAGGGAGTTAGGGGAATAAGTTACTCAGAGGGATTCTCCTATGGGGAATTGCTATTTCTAACAAGTATCCTGAAGATACTAGATAGTTTTACCTCACCCACCATCCTAGAAATTATCCCTCCTTTCCTGTTTCCTGAATTAATAAATCCCTTCACTTGTTAAGTTTGTGGGTTGTGTGAAGTTATATTTATAGACTTTACCAACTCAATCCATACATTAAGAAAGCCAAATCTTCATCCAGGCAAGCTCTGAGAATAGCTGTGATCCAGAAGGCAAGACAGCTGTTTGAAGTCATTCTGAGCACTTTATCTACCTTGGACTTTAGGAATAATCTTCATACAGTGGAAGCTGCTAATTTCTGTGGGATAATTCCTTATCTGTCAGCCAATTTAGCCTTGGGATACTCACGTTAAAACAGCCTCCATTCCTGGTATACAAAAGTTTCTGTTATAACTGTTATTCTGATACAATAACTGCCAAGGAGGGGGAAGAGAAAGAATTCTATCCACTCACTCCCCTCCCCCCTCCTTGTGCTAGCTTGATCCTTGCTGTGACACCATTGCCAACTAGACTTTACAGATTGTTACTCCTACTTTTTTTACTTCAGATGATGCATAATAAATTCTGCTCCAGCCTCTTACTTTTATTCTATGTGTGTCACCCTGCCTCAAATGTGTTTCCTATAAACAACATATAGTATAATTCTGGTTTTCAATCTACTCTTCTATGTTCTTCCATTTTATAGGTGAGTTCATCACATTCACTTTCACAGTTTTGATTACAAATTGTATATTCCCCTCCATCTTATTTTTTACTTTTGATCCTGCTTGTTTCTCTTTCACTCTGTTCCTCCTCACCAGTGTTTTCCTTTTTATCACCCCACCACTTCCCTCTCCCTCCTATTACCAACCCCTTCCCTTCTCTTATTCACCTTCTACTTCTCTGTAGCACAAGATAGAATTCTATACCCTAATGGGTATGGTTGTTATTCCATCTCTGAGCCAGTTATGAAGGGAGCAAAGTTTAAGTATTTCCTATTTCCACCCTCTTTCTCCCCTCCACTGTAATAATTTTTCACACCTCTTTATTTATCCCATTCCATCTCTCCATTCCATTTTCTCTCAGTGCAATTTTCTTTCTCACACCTTGATTTTATTTTGCATATCACGTCAGCTTACTTTCCCACCCTTTGTCTACATATACTCCTTCTATCTGCTCTACTACTAAGAACAATTTTTAACAATTAGAAATATCCTCCTTCCCTGTAAGAATGCATACAGTTTAATATTATTGAATCCCTTAAATTTTCTCTTTCTCATTTACCTTTTTCAAGTTTCTCTTGGATCCTGTGTTTGGTCTTCAAATTTTCTATTTATATCTGGTCTTTTCCTCAGGAATTCTTGGAAATCTTCTCTCTCGTTGAATGTCCATTTTTTCTCTGAAAAATATACTCAATTTTGCTGGAGAGGTGATTGTGGGTTGTAAACCTACATCTTTTGTTTTCCTGAATATCATATTCCATACCTTCTGAAACTTTAATATGTAACCTGCTAAATCCTCTGTGCTTGATTGTTGCACCATGGTATTTGAATTCTCTATTTCTGGCTGCTTGAAATATTTTCTCCTTAGCTTGGGGGGCTCTTGAATTTAGCTATTATAGTACTGGAAGTTGTCATTTGAGGATTTCTTTCTGGAGGCAATCTGTGGATTCTTTCAATTTCTATTTTATTCTCTTCTTCAAGAATAACTGGAGAGTTTTCTTTGATAATTTCTTGTATTAAATGTCCAAACTTGTTGTTTAATCATTGCTTTCTGGTATTCCAGTATTTCTTAAATTGCCTCTCCTACATCTATTTTCCAGGTCAGCTGCTTTTTTCAATGAGATATTTAATATTTTCTTATTTTTTCATTCTTTTGATTTTATTGTTTCTTGATGTCTCATGAAATCATTAGCTTTTAGTTGTCCAATTCTAATTTTTAAGAAATGATTTTGCTCTATTAGTTTTTGGCCCTCATTTTTTGTTGTCCATTTCTTTTTGCACTGCTTTCATTTCTCTTCTCCATTTTTCCTCTGCCTTTCTTAATTGATTATTGAAATCCTTTTTGAGCTCTTCCATAATCTAAGTACAATTCATATTTTTCTTTTGGACTTTTCTTATGTTTTCTTTGCTTTAACTGGCCCTTTCTGTGTCTGTGTCTTGCTCTTTGTCTCCACAAAAAATTTCTATAATTAACGTTTTTTTATGTCTGCTCATTTTCCCAGCTTTTATTAAAGGTTGGTCTCTGTTCTCTGGGTGGTTAGAGTGCTCTTTTAAACTTCAGTCCTTCCTTGATCCTACCTTTAGCCTTATTTCTGAGTTTCAGCAAGTTTTATTTCTTCCAGGATGTTATGATGGCCTATGTGCTAGGAGCTCTATAAGGCATCTCCTTCAGCTTATTCAATTATCCCAAGACTTCTGATGGCTCAAATTCAAGTCCTAGGCTTGGATTTAGACTTTTGATCTCACTTAGGGCTTGATCAAGTCAGGCACATGGCAGACTGCCTTGCCCTGTGGTTCTGTCTTGAGAGTTTTGTGGAGGATTAGGAGGCCCAGTTTTATGTCTACTAAGTACCCCAAACTCAGATCTATGTTTTCACCACAAGTCTGGACTAGGACTCCTGCCCTCACTCTGGCTCCATCCAGATCAGGCTATGCAGCACAACCTGCCCTGGATTGGAGTTCTGGGTCTCACTGTAGGTTTGCTTGGAACTTTAAGAGGTGTGCTTTGGTTTGGACTGCTATTGGCTCAGCCAGGGTCTCAGGGTCTGGATGTTGGCTTGGACTCAGGTTCAGAACCTGGGCATAGTAGATGTGGAGTGGGGAGATGGAGTTGCTCTTGGCTTGCCCCTTACTCCTTGTTGTAGCCTCCTGATGGCTATGCTCTCCTCTCTCCCCAGTGCCCCAGATGTTCTCTGCCTACCTTTCAGATTCATTCTCTTGCTTCATTCTGTCTCCTTATTGGTTCTTTCACTCCTGTATTCATTTTGTGGCATTATTATAAGATTGGTTAGAGAGGATTCTCACTGAGGTTTCAAGTTTCCCTGCTTCTACTCCAACATCTTGGCTCCAGAACCAGAAATCAGAATCTAGATTTAAAAAAAAAGTTTCTGTCACCAGGTCATGGCAGCAAAAAATCTTAATACATTTTGATTGTTTTAATACTTGAGAGTATTTAATGTTAGAACAGATACACTTCTGGAAATATGCATGTTTATGCACAAATGTATACACATATATTGCATAATATATCAACAAAATATGCCTATATGTACACATGTATAAACATGTATATATTTATTATACACATGCTTATGTGTACATTTATGTTTTAATAATTCTCTCCTGGTCCCTCCCAACCTCCTCCTCACTGTAGTAATGCTCTCCTTCTCTTTGCATTTACTGCCCATGGACAATTTGTATATCCTGCCACTACATAATTGTTTTCATATTATCTTCCATATCAGAATGCTTTCTCCTCAAGATCAAGGAATGTGTTCTTTTCTTTTTTTGAATCCCAATACTTATCACAGTACCAGGTACCTAGTAGGTGCTTAATAAATGCTTTTTGCTGCTAATAATAATAATAATATATCTAACACCATCAGACTTATAAGCATTTGATGTTCACAAAGTTAATGCTAGTAATAATAATCATCATTATCTCTAAGTAAATAATGTAGAAAGTAAATATGTACATATTTAAAAATGAAAACTACATTTTCACATCCTGTGTATACTTAATTCCTCTGGTTTCCTTTGGATGATAGATTTGGAAATCAAGTTTGTAATACATTATGGAAAAGTGAAGTTTAAGGCATTTAAAATTCTGGCTAATCTTCTAGGGCAATTATCAAAGAGGTAATCTGTCCCCCAGTCATGAACACATTGTTAGTCAAGCCAAGGCACCAATGTATTTTTGGTAAATAGGAGCTTGCCTTTAAATGTCTTCCTTAAATCCTTGAGAAATAGCAGAGGGTGAGATTGCATATGAATTGAGAAGGAAAGTAGTAGGTATTTCTAAAATTCCTTTGAATAATGGCTGGTGGTAATGAGAGGATTCAGGGTAAAACAGCATCTGGTCCTATAATAAACACCATTCTTGCAAATCAAAGATAATCTCAGGTAAGCTCTATTTTCCTGGACTCTGAAAAATGCAATACAACAATATATTTGAAAGAGTTAATGAGGGAATTCAAGAGCAATAAAAGATCACAAGACAGGCAGTTTTGTCTAGCCAAAAAAAATGGTGGAAAATTGTAACCAGGTGTCTTTATTTCCTGATTCCTGAAGTAATGCTAACTCAGCTCTCTCTCTTAGAAAGGGCAGCATGTGGATCAACATGCACAAAGCATTTTTCAGGCACAATAGGTCCTTGCAAGACCTCAGGCTTAACTTGCTTAATCTTGACTATCTCAAAAGCAGATAGGCCAAACTATTTAGAAATCATATGTGGAGTAAAAGAAACTTTAATGTTCACCTTGAGTTACTAAATGTCAATGAATGCTTTCATAGTATCTGAATTTTGATCTTCTACATTTAGGACAAAGAAAGGGGTCAATTTTAATGTTGAACATGTGCTTTAAAAACTAATAGCATAGTAGATTGTGGTCAGAAGAGCAATGACTGTCTAATGGTTCTTTTTCTTTCTATTAAATCCCAAGAAGCCAAATGAAGGGCAAATACCCTTCTTGGTTCTGATTCTTGTTCTCTTTTACTGAAAAAAATCAAAGAATAGTCTTTAGGAACTCCATTAAATGTTATATTTTCCTCCCACGGCTTAAAGAAAATCACACAGAAAAATATTTCCTTTGAGTTCATGGATTGCAGTTTATTTGAGAAACATACAGCTGATTATACACATGTTCTTATTATTATCAAGATGTTGCACTTTGTTAATTAATCTAGGATGATGTAGGTTACAACCCAAGTATCTGCCAGACAGCAACCTGGCCAGTCTAAATATAATTTGACTAGGGCAATGAATGGCCAAAGAAGGCAAAATTTTTAATTTAGGATCTAAAAAAGGAAGCTATTCTTTTTTAGAGTGTATGAATTGCAGTAATAAGTAAATCAATTTATTATATGTAAAAATATTTATACTTTTCAATCCTTCCAAAGGTAAGTCCTATTTTCTTATGTGTTTTTGATAATCTCTTACATTTTCATATTACAACAATCCTCTAATATGTAGTGAAAGGATCTCCTTTTAACAGATGAAGAAATTGAGACTAAATGAGCTTAAGTGGCATATCCAACTTCATATATCTACAAGTGGTAAAGCTGAAATTCACATCCAGTTCTTTTGATTCAGCCTCCGAAATCTCTCTTCTCTCTCCATCTTTCTCTCTTCTATTTTTCAGTTTCTATGAACTGAGGGAGTTTTGTTAAATATCTACAGCTGCAATACACATGTATCCTCACATTGTAATGTGTACACTAATATATGTAGGTCTCAAGGTGAAAAGAGAAAGAATGAATACTTGCCTTAAAACTGACCCTAAAAAGCAGTTATCTATCATGAAAATGAGATGCACCTGATATGAAGATGGCCTTTACTTATCAAACACATAAAGATGATGGCACCAATGGCTTTTAGAACCAGCTATATACAATGTAAATAGCTAGGAGGATGAGGACAGATTAAAGAAATTTCTAGCAAAGTGACCCATCAACAATCCATCTCTTCAATAATATTGCCTACTTTGAATTGTGTTGCAAGAGAACTCTAGTGAATGTATTTTTTTCTTTTATCTTCCAAATTAGTTGCTTGAGATGTGTGTGTGTGTGTGTGTGTGTGTGTGTGTGTGTTTGTATGTGAATGTATGCTTGAATGTGGTGCATTGTGTTCCAGACGGGTAACAAAATAGAGAAAAAGAGGAAATGCGACATGACAGAACAACATTCAATTTGGAAGCAAGAGGATGTGGGTTCAAATCCAGACTGCTATATTTACTGTGTGACCAAAAGTAAATCATTCCACTCTTTTGGTCTTTAGTCTGTTCCTCTGTAAAATGAACAGACTGGATTACTTGATATTTAATGTTTCTTCTAGCTTTTAATCTAGCTGATACCATTAAATCAGTAAAATGACAAAAATATTGATATGGCAATAATGAGAACAAAACCAAGATATTCCATTTTTTTCAATTGTTAACTGTCATTGTTAAGTGATATAATCAGGTGCCAAACTGAATCCTTCTCAACTTTTTTACAAATGTTTGCAAAATTGAATATCCTACTACCATATTCCATCCTGCTAACTACCTTCCCTATGCTTTTGACATGACAAGTTGTTTCTATCTTGAAACTGTGCTAAGATACACTTGCCTTTGCCAAGTTACTAAAATGGCTCACTGTTTTCCTGCCAGAGAAAAAGAAACTAGCAATTTTTAAAATGGGTAATAATTCTTGCTCTAATGACCCACACTTACCTCATTTGGAGGGGTTAATATTGATGTTATTTCACTTACATTTTCTAATGTATTCAAACTTAATTTGTCACTAGTGAAAACCATTCAGTTGGCATCTCTAAAACTGAAGTTCTTTGTTCCTATCAAAAAACAGGTTCAGTATGGGCAGTAATATAATGATGGAGAAGGCTCCTCTGGATTTCTCAGGCAATCTGGTTTGATTTTGATGGAATGGAAAACTCCATCTGGAGAACTGAGGTGTTTATTTTCAAGTTTTATTCTCTCATAGGTCCAACACACCGGGTGGTAGTGACAATGCCGATTTTTCCAGTATTCTAAATATGAACATTTGCCTATTGAGAATAGACATGAGCTCATGATCTCATTGTAAATAACTCTGTGCCACCAACATGGATTGGAAGGGGTAGTTGAACTAAGTTGAAATTATGACCAAAAATGGAAAGATTTATGTTCTGTTGTGAAACTGTTGAGTCAGCTAGCTATAGAATAACCGAATGATGAACCTGGAAGGAGCCTTCAAAGATGTTAGAGTCCATCCACCACAATATTATAGCTGAAGTAACTAAGGTCCAAAGAAGTGAAATAATTGAATGTTGATGAGTTCTAAATAAATTTTGTATCATATGTTATTATAAAAAGTCATATGAACCAATGCTTTCAAAAGTATGTCAATTCATACATCTCCTAAACTCAAAGAATATCTAAGTTGGATGAGAACTCAGAGATCATCTATTCAAATACTTTCTGAATAAGAATCTATCAATATCTTTAAAATGTTCTAATTCTACCCTCTATTAGACCTATCTGGTGAGGGGAACTCAATACTTCACTAAAAAAAATAGCTCTTTTATGTCTGTCTTAACTGTTAGCAAATTTTGTTCTTTCTGCCCTACGTGATTTGGTTTCAATTCACAATGGAAAAGCAAACAATTTCCTACTTTTTCAAGAAATTTTAGGCAGAAAGTAAAAGGAACTTTAGTCTATTGAATCCAACTGCTTCATTTTTAATATGATGAAATCAAGACTTAAATAGGTTAAATGATTCACTCATGGTCAATATAGGATTTAAGGTTACAAGTCAGGATTTGAATTCAGATGTGCTAGTCTATGTCTGTCTTGTCTCCCTTCATAACTTCCTCCCTCTCTTTCTGGTAAGTTCAGATCATAAAAATTCAGTTGTACTCTAGAAAACTACAATTATAGATGATCTACTATAAGGATTAATCATATTATATAGAAAAATAAAAATCATATTTGTTCTGTCATTTCAGACTTTATAATAAAAGCATGTCTATTCTAGAGGAAAAGATAAATCTGAAGCAACTATAAATAAAATCATATTAATCATGTCACACATTCAAAAATAACTCAAAATAGAAAATGAAGTAAAAATAGCTACTTTTATTTGGCCAACATTTTCAAGTAAATGTTGTCATTATTTTAGTCCTTGGTCCAGAACCTATGATTTTCTTACATAGTGTGGCCAAAATGTCAGTGGGGAGACTAAAAAAGGAGATAATTGATTTTCTGTAATCAAAAGAAGTTAAGAGATCTCTGAATTATTATAAGGATCTTTTAGACTTTGATTTTCATTTGAAATCACAGTCAATTCTTGATTATTTGTCCATGAGTTGACAATACTTTGTAAGGTCTGTCTACATTTAAATTTGTTATGGTTTTCAACACCAGATATGTTTCTAGATTCTGCCTTTTCCTTGTGGTTCTTGACTACTATATGTGTATCAAGAATGTAAAATAATTTTAGCATTATATTAGATGCAAAATTTTAAGGTTATACAATATATACATATTACATATATACATACATATATATATGTTTATGTGGGATGATTAAGCATATACACAGGCAGTTTGAGAAGAAGCCATTTAGATAGTTATCTCTGGAATCTTGCTCAGTTCTCTTCAAGGAATACTATTCCTTGAGGAAAACAGAAGGGACTGAGTCTAGACACTGTTCTTTGAAAGAGAGGGTAGATTTATTGTTGTTCCCCCAAACTTTGCTTTTTATGGATATGTTATTTCAGGTAAAAAAGCCTCCAGCTTCCCAAATCATAATTTCTTAAAGGGTTGAAAAGTATCCTAAGCTTATATCCACCAGCTTCATCCTTTGCAAACAAAAGTTGGATCCTTATCTTGTTGATAATAGTTAAACCATTCATAGTTGATCATCATACATTATTGTTACTGATTACAATGCTCTCTTGGTTCTGCTCACTCAGTTCATTTTAATGAAGATTTGATTTTAATGAAAAAATGTGTAGCTTAGTATATGTCTATTTTAGGCCAGAAAGGATTACTTCTTTTTTTGGTAAATCTTTACCTTCCATCTTAGAATCAATACTATATATTGGTTCCAAAGAAGAAGAGTGGTAAGGGCGAGGCAATGGAGGTTAATTGATTTGCCCAGGTACACACCTAGGAAGTGTTTGAAGCCAAATTTGAACCCAGTACCTCCCATCTCCAGACCTGATTCTCTATCCACTGAGCCACCTAACTGCCTCCAGGATTAATTCTTTTAAAGGAAATGGGTACTGTGGTTCTTAAAGATAACTGGAAATTAGTTCATTTCAATTTCATCAATTATTCCTGAACCAAATGGCCCATAAGCAAATAGTCCTGAAAAGACTGCTTTTAATTTCTTTGTGGTATTTTTTTAGAAAATATGCTGAGATGGTCTGGGTGTTCCTATTATTCTGAAAGGATTTATTCTGCTTGTTAGTGGTCAAATACAGCTGAAATTAAGTATTTTATGTACTGAAGCTTAGCTTCATAAGTGTTTACAACTACTCTCTAAGGGCTGGCCTTTAGGAACAGAAGATATTTTCTGGTCATCTCTGGTTCTGATTTTTCTTTGCAGAGAGTTTGTTATGCCATGTTACTAGCTGAAGAGGCAAAGGTTAAGATTTTCCTTCAACAATTTCAAGAAATTTTTAAAGAGACTACATTTTCTCTCATTTCTATTTATTTCTTGGCATCCTACAAGGTGATGCTAGTGTTCTATGTTTTGGAGCTTCATTCACTTTCACTGTGTACTCTTTAACTCTCCCTTTTCCACAATGGCTCTCTACTAAATGATGTCAGAATTTGAAACATTATCAGCTCCTTTACCTCCATTTCTCATAGAATGTATGGGGCATTTAAATCCCATGGAGTGGTGACAACTCTCATGTCAATCATCTTTGTCAATTAGTAAAATTGAACCATGTGGAATAAGCTGTAAGGAAGAGGAAAGGGGATATAGAAATGAAAATAGAATGTGACTTAGGCTGTCCTGTGATATAGGACAGGGGACTTTGTGTTAAAAATTTCAAGAAGTATTCAACAATATTAAAAATGGAGATCTCCGAGTCAATACTAAGTAAAAAATGAGAAGTGGTGTAAAGTTGGTTATGAGACCTCTTATCTAGGTGGTTTAAAACAGCTGAATGAAGTTGCTTTAAATAAGATTAAGTGACTGCAGCTGGGTGTGGTCTGTGTTAAACCAGCTGACAGGCCCCACCACTGGGTTGATTTCTCCTTCACAACTGACCAATGAGAAAGTAAAAGATTCTTTCCCAATTGTCAGTTCTAAGTAAACTCAGTTCCTTAGATGTAATGAGTATTAGTAAACTCAAACTATTAAAGATGTTATAACTGACTGTGATTTGTTGGTTGTGATGTTGATCCTGATGACAGAAGATCAATAATCACCTGAATGAGCTTGATGAAGGAAAGGAGAAGTTTTAACTGACACCTTTCCCTTAAGAATCTCCGACACAGATCAGGTCTGTACAGGCTCCTCTCTTTTTAACTCATTTAATGAAGGTAGACAAGGCTAGGAAAAGGATGGGTTGAAATAAAGAGGAAAGAGGGATTAGGAATGAATCTTAGAACCTTGTTTAACTAACTAAGCACATAATATATCTTCAGGAGTTTTCAGATGAAGCTGATTCACTGAACCTGCCAGGCTAGTTGCTTTAGCCAGGCCTAAAGGCCTGACTTCAGTTGTTGGATGTTCTAGCTCAATTCAAGTTGGCTTGGCTTAACAGAGTTGATCTTCAATATTTATCTTCTTGTTGGTGATTAGAAAGTTGTATATTATTGATAATGTATATGAATGGATGCTGATAGCACTGGATGAGCAATGAGCCTAGGTAACTATTCCTATGAGGTATAAGTATAGCTTAGAGACAATTTGATCAGCCTCAATTTATAGGGTGCTCTTAACAGACTTTTTGGTCTCATGCCAGTTCATGCCACCCCTGCATTCTGCATTCCAAACTCAGTAACTAGCAACTATTGCGGCCCAATATGACTTCTTCCAAAAGTTTTTAGAGTGGAAAGGTTTACTTTGATCTTTTCACACTTTTTTGTCAAGTATTAATATTGTATGGCCATAAAATCTTGAAAAAATTTTTAAAAATTTAAATATAACACTAAATTATAGAGGACTAGACATTTTCTATGAAGTTCATAACTTCTCAAACCTCTCCAAAACAGGAGTTCTATGCAAAAGATAAAATATTCAACTGTCTTTATGATCTAGGAACCCAAGGCAACACTGTGAAATAAAAATAGGTAAGACCAATAACTTGGGGTCATTTAATATTCACTCCACCCCCAACCCTATCCTGCTCACCATTCTCCAGGGAGTTGGACTGTGAAAGGGCCAAGTACTTGTAATAGAACTCAGAGCTATCAGACAACTTCCCTCCTTTCAACAGAAACTTGCTTAGATTTTGATAGCAGCATGCCAGAGAACTGAGGAACAGAAAGAATGTGACAGGACACATGCATATGTATGTATGTTGGGGACAGGGGTGGGGTAAGAAAGAAGAGTTGTGTAGCATTCCATTAAACCTGAGGGAAAAAGTCAAGCATCTAGTTGTGAACAGATTCCCTATAAGTCACGTGGGGCAAAGACCAAGGCTTTTGAACCACATGTGAATTGCCCACTGTGGCAGAAGGCTGAAATACTTTCCACTTCATTATGAAACTCTCATCAATAGGAAAGGAGTCAGAAAGTGAGCAATAGAGGAAAAGAAGAAAAAAAAGACTAAAATTACCAAAGATTTCAGGAAGAAAATTCAAAGTCCTTGAGGAAAAGCAGCTAACTCAAGAGGTAAGATACTAACAGCAGAAATATAACCTCCATATAAAGTAAAGATTTCGGAAATCCATGAATGGGTATTTCAAGACAAAGGGAAATGAATCACTATCCGATGAGGGAGAGAATCCTGTGGATTTTCCTAAGTGATTCAAAAGAGAAAAAAAATTGTGAGTCCGGAAATTATGGCCTGCATAGCAAAAGAAAAAAAGTAGGATGGAAAAATTTCTCACCAAAGAAATAGAGAGCGTCACTAATTGGAAATACAAAAGTACAGAAGATAAGGACAATAAGGAATAAGAGAAAAAAAAAGCAATAATATAAAAAACTTATTTACATACAAGCAAAACAAAATGTTCTCAAAACAGGATGTAAAGAGACAATTTAAAGATTTTATGGCTCTCAGAAGAACAGAAAAAATATGAATACCATAAATAGTATGATAAAAACACTGGAATAAATAGACCTTTTGTTCACATGACCAAATGTTTACATCTATAACCAAAATGCATCATTATACATAATGGAGATAAATTGAAGTCCCTTTCTCTAAAATCAGACATAAATCAAAGATGCCAATTGCCATCTCAACAATTTGTTTTTTTGTTTTTGTTTTATTTTTATTTTGAATATTTTCCCCCACTTACGTATTTCATGTTCTTTCCCTATCCCCCAAACCTCCCTAACCCCCCTTAGCTGACACAGAATTCCACTGGGTTTTACACGTATCATTGTTCAAGACCTAATTCCATATTATTGATAGTTAAACTAGAGTTATCCTTTAGTGTCTACATCCCCAATAATATCCCCAACAGCCCATGTGTTCAAGCAGTTGTTTTTCTTCTGTGTTTCTCCTCCCACAGTTCTTCCTCTAAATATGGCTAGTTTTCTTTCTCATAAGTTCCTTAGCCTTGCTCTGGATCCTTGCATCGCTGTTAGTAGAGAAGTCCGTTATGTTCGATTGTACCATAGTGTATTAGTCTCTGGGTACAATGTTCTCTGGAATCTGCTCCTTTCACTCACTCTGCATCAATTCCTAGAGGTCATTCCAATAAATATGGAATTCCTCCAGTTCTTTATTCCTTTGAGCACAATAGTATTCCATCACCAACAGATACCACAGTTTGTTCAGCCATTCCCAATCGAAGGACATTTTCTCATTTTCCAATTTTTTGCCACCACAAAAAGTGAGGCTATAAATATTTTTGTACATATCTTTTTCTTTATCATATCTTTGGGGTATAATCCAAGCAGTGCTATGGCTGGATCAAAAGGCTCATAGTCTTTTAAAGTCCTTTGGGCATAGTTCCAAATTGCCATCCAGAATGGTTGGATCAGTTCACAACTCCACCAGCAATGCATTAATGCCCCAATTTTACCACATCCCCTTCAAAATTCATTACTCTCCCTTGTTGTCATTTTAGCCAATCTGCTAGGTGTGAGACGATACCTCAGAGTTGTTTTGATTTGGATTTCTCTAATTATTAAAGATTTAGAACACGTTCTCATGTGTTTTGAGTAATTAGACCTTTATCCGAGTTTTTTGTTATTAAGATTTTTTCCCAATTTGTTGTTTCCCTTCTAATATTGGTAGCATTGGTTTTGTCTGTACAAAACTTTTTAGTTTAATGTAGTCGAAATTATTTATTTTACATTTTGTGATTTTTTTCTAACTCCTGCTTGGTTTTAAAATCTTTCCCTTCCCATAGATCTGACAAGTATACAATTCTGTGCTCACCCAATTTGCCTATAGTTTTCTTCTTTATATTCATGTCATTTGCCCATTCTGAGTTTATCTTGGTATAGTGTGTGAGATGTTGATCAAAGCCCAATCTCTCCCATATTGTTTTCCAATTTTCCCAGCAGTTTTTGTCAAATAGCGGGTTTTTGTCCCAAAAGCTTATCGAAAACTGTCTTGCTGAGGATGCTAAGCCCTAGTCTATTCCACTGATCCTCCTTTCTGTCTCTTTGCCAGTACCATAGTGCTTTGTAGTATAGTTTAAGATCTGGTACTGCTGGGCCACTTTCCTTCATATTTTTAAAAATTATTTCCCTTGATATTCTTGGTCTTTTGTTCTTCCAAATGAACTTTGTTATAGTTTTTTTTTCTAATTTAGTAAAAAGTTTTTGGTAGTTAGATAGGTATAGCACTAAATAGGTAAATTAATTTGGGTCATCTCTACATTTTGAAGGGGATGTGTACAGAGAGATGTCGGTATCTCTCAAAAAGAGAAACATATTTTTTGATGTGACAAATGTGTAAATTAATTTTTTTTCTGAATAAGTTTAATTAATACATGTTTTTTATTTCTCTCCCCCCCCTCTCCATTGAGGGGATATAGTGGGAAGAAGGTGAAAAAATAAATACCTAATAATTGAAAAAACTAATTTAAAAATCCATTATGTTCTCTACTTAAATTACATAAATTAGAGTCACACATTAACAAAAGTCAGCTTGATGGCACAGTGGATAGAGTGTCAGGCCCAGAGTCAGGAAGACTCATCTTCCTGAGTCCAATTCTGGCCTCAGACATTTATTAGTCATATGATCTTGAATAAGTCGCTTAACCCTGCTTGCCTCAGTTTCCTTACATATAAAATGAGCAGGAGAAGGAAATGTCAGCCACTACAGTATCTTTGTCAAAAAAAGAACCAAACAAACCCAAATTGGGTCACAAGATTTGGACACAACTGCAAAGATTAAGCAACAACCGAAGTTACACAAATTAGGCTCATATATTAATAAAAAGAGGAGTACTACCACTTGAAAGTCTTGGTTTTTTTCCTCAAGTAGGAAAGTCACGAGACAGGAAGATTGTTGAGGAATTTAGTGATATTTTTGAAAAACATGAGGACTGAAATCTTTATTCCAGTTCCAGTTATGTCCCTAACCTTGATATAAAGGTACACAAGTCACCTAACACAACATCTCAGATTTCTCTTCTATAAAATGAGGAAGAACTGTAATACACAGTAGGAAGAGCTAGTCTAAATTCTAGGAACACAGGACCTTATTTGAAATCCCAAATCTGTTTCTTTATGAGTGTCTTTGGACAAGTCATTTAATCTTACTGGGACTCAGTTTTCTTCTTCTATATCAGTGGTTCCCAAACTTTTTTGGTCTACCACCCCCTTTCCAGAAAAAAATATTACTTAGCGCCCCCTGGAAATTATGGAACTATTTATTGAACTCAGAATAGAATGTAATACCAAAAAAGTGTGGCCATCACCACTCTCCTAGATCGCTGCAGCACCCACCAGGGGGCTGGAGCGCCCATTTTGGGAATCACTATTCTATATAAAATCAAGGTGTTGGACTAAGTAACAGCTGATGTCACTTTCAGCTCAAAATCTATGATCTTGTTATTTGTATGGTTTTTTTTACTATTATTTTCCTATGATGTTTTTGAAAATAATTTAACACAAATATTTTTCCATGAAGTGTGTCGATATTTTGCTATAGCCTCAGCTACATTTAGAAAACTTTGACTTCATGGTAGTTTGATTTCATTCTTTGAATTTGAAGATGACTCAGAGTATTCTGGAAGAGATTGTGACCTTTGAAAAAGCATAATCACATACTACAAAGTAGGTAGCAATTCCTTCATTATTTATTTGACAAAAATGTTACAAAAAACCTCTTCTATTGGGAAGTGCTAACAAGTGCTTACAAAGGAAGTTCTAAACTTCTCTGTTTATATAAAGTCATACCTGATTTTATTTTGCTTTTTCTTATGTGAATTTTAAAGTGGTTTTCTTTTGTTTCCTTTTTTAATTCAAAGAAATTTAAAGTGTTTTTTAAAAAACAATAGTTCCTTTCTGCCTCTTTGCTGTCTAATCCTAAACAGTAACTCTGAATCAAGTTACTTTTTCTTTTTAATGACAAGAACAAGTTACTATAGAGAAAGATACTTTTAGAAGGCAGAGCTTGGTTATTATATTCTTTAGATTATATGGGATAATAGTACTCATGGTTATTTTAGTATCGGAACTACTTCTATTTGACATAATGCCCATCAAAAATTCAAAGGCAGGTGCAGCGCATGGAGATATAATAGAATCTAAGTGAGGATTTCAAAACACAAACATTTGGAGAGGAACAAACCTCGATTGGCTTTCTTTCTTTTTGGAATAGGAAGAATTTACAAATGTGGATGTTATAAATGTGTAAAGTTTAAGCTCACTAGCCAAAATTGATGATTTATATTTAAAAGAGTTCCTTTTGGAGTGTTATCTTCACTTCCTGAAATATTATATGGAAAAAAATAGTCCTGAACTTTTTATTCAGAAAGCATTCATAAAGACTTATGGATGATAAAACCAAACCAAAACAAAAAATGAATGGATTAAATAGGTTTGTATATATATAATTTAGAGTCATACCTACTTCTAGGCATTTTATATGTTGATAGGATTTAGTTTCCTTACTTTTATGATGAGAAGGAGCTGCATGATATGTTGGACAGAAAACTAACTTTCAATCCAGGAAAAAACAAAACACATTATTTCCAGTTCTGCTTTGGTTTTATACTAACTCTGTGACTTTGGGCAAGGCACTTAACTTCTCACTTCTCTATGTAAATCCTTAAGACATTTGAGTTTTAGAGAGTCAAACTTTTAAGAATAGGGTTATTTTCCAATTGACAAATAGTCAAAGGATAGGAACAGGCAGTTTTCAGATAAAGTAATCAAGCTTTCTGTCATCATATGAAAAAATGCTATAAATCACTATTGAATAGGAAAATGTAAATTAAAACAATTCTGATGTAATACTTAATATCTGATAGGGCAATATGACAGAAAAAGAAATTATCAATATTAGAGAAAATGGGGGGAAATGAAACACTGATGCATTCTAGAGTTTGGATCTATGTCCAAAAAGCTATAAAACCATGTATACCTCTTGGCCCAGCAATAATACTAGATATGGGTATCAAAGAAATTTTTTTAAAGAAAAAGACCTATAATAACAAGAACATTTATAGCAGCACTTTTTGTGGTGGCAAAAAATTGGAAATGGCAGAGATACCCATCCATCATAAGGGAATGGCTAAACAAATTGTGGTGAATGATTGTGATTGTTTAGTATTTTATTACAAGTACAAGTAAAATACTCTCAGAAAAGCCTGAAAAGACTTATATGAAGTAATACTATATAAGCAGAATTGGAGAGCAATGTACACAGTAATAGCAATATTATACTATAATCAACTGGAATGACTTAACATATTCTCATCAATATAATGATCCAAAATATTTATGAATGACTCAAGAGGAAAAATACTACATGTAGAGAAAAAATTGAGAGAGTCTGAAGAGAAATCAAAGCTTTCATTTTTACTTTATTACTTTATTTATTTATTTATTTATTTAGTTTGTGATTTCTGTCATATGGCTAAGGTGGAAATGTGTTTTCCATGACTACACATGTATAATCTACATGTAATTTTTTTGTCTTTTCAAAGATGGGAATAGGAGAAGGGAAGGAATGGAGAAAATTTGGAATTCAAAAAATTTTAAATCAATTTTAAAATTATTTTTACATATAATTTGAAAAAAAATAAAATATTTTAAAAGATAAGAAAGTGAAATAAGTGAGTATGGAACCTGGTAAAAGTTAATAGGTTTGGGTTAGAGGTTTGGACCAGTGTTGAACCCAATAGTAATCGACCACCGGCTGTAGGCCCAGACTGTTAGGCCTCACTTTTAGTATGATGGCGGTAACACCATCTGATTGCTCTATAGATGGTATAAACAATACTATCTCAAATGCAGGATGGGTAAGTGGTTATGGAGTTCCTGGATCTAGTAAGTTCTTATCTCCTCCCACTCAGCCTGACCTACGAAGTTCGCTTCAGCCCCAACAATGTTGGGCTACCCTAACTACGCTAGCTCTCTACCTAAAGTAATTTTCTGGCTACCTAAATCCTGGCTAGCTGGTCCACTATTAAACTGAAACAGCATACAGTTTGTCAGGTAGGATGGCTAGAGGCCAAAGGCTTGAGCCGAGGTGGTTGGGCTCGTCTTTAGGGTAGAGATTTTGGGCCCTTGCAGCTCACACACAAAAAATGGTCTGGATGGGAAAGATGTCACAGCTCCCAGGAACATAGAAGGTTTCTGGATGCCAGGAACCTCCAAGATGTATCAGGAAACCCTCAGAAACCTCCTCAGACAGATCCAAAATGGTCACAGGAAGTAACCTTCAGCTCTCCTCCGTGTTCAGAGACCAACGGACCCCAGTGGACCCCAGTGGACTCTTCGTGTCACTTTTTAAGCAGTGGGGCCCATATGGTTCCGTGCGTGTGCCAAGCTGCTTTGCAAAGTCTTTGCGTGCCCCAGACCCTTTGTAAATCTCTCATCTGCCTCTTTCTACTCTTCAAAACAGACTTCAGCTACCCCCATTTCCTTTTAATAAGTAATTATGAATCATCAAATTTCTTTGAATTCATTTAAACTACTTTTAATCTGTTTATAATTTTAGTATAGACCATCTCTTAACATAATGATTTCCATAAATTGATAATATACTATAAAGAACCATTTACTAAATCCCTGCTTCACTTTCTTGTTATGTTCTGGAGGTAACTTTAATTCTTGAAGGGAAGGGCTAAAGGGAATATAATATAATATTAACATATTTATATTATTATATTATATTATATTATATTATATTATATTATATTATATTATATTATATTATATTATATTATATTA
>NC_058130.1:491531028-491534605 GCF_016433145.1 Gracilinanus agilis | reverse complement strand
ATATACATATATATATATATAGTACAAATCCTTTACTGACCACAATGAAATAAAATGTAATAAAATTTTATTTTAAAAAGGGCTATTGGGGAACAGCTGGGTAGCTCAGTGGATTGAGAGCCAGGCCTAGAGACAGGAGGTCCTAGGTTCAAATCTGACCTCAGACACTTCCCAGCTGTGTGACCCTGGTCAAGTCACTTGACCCCCATTGCCTACCCTTACCAATCTTCCACCTATAAGTCAATACACAGAAGTTAAGGGTTTAAAATAAAAAAAAAAGGGCTATTGGAAAAGAGTATTAAAAGTAAACAGGAGGCTAAATAATTAAATCCTAGAAAATTGGTGGGTCAAAGAACAAATCAATAGGCTAGCTTTAAGAAGCCTTATATAACCATTTTCCAATCTGGTTTTTAGCATTATTAACATTATATATGTGTGTATATGCATTGTATGTTATATATGCATTATATATGTACATATGTGTGTATTTTAATTTTTCTCCCCTACTCAAATATATTGAAAGTAGAGATTCATTGAATCAATGAAAGTAGAGATTGTTTCATCTTTGCCCTTAAATTCTGAAAGATAAGCAACTGTCTAGCCAATAATACATGCTTAATAAATACTTGTTGATTGATTAGTTTTCAATTCTAAGTATATAGCTTTAGTGACTAGGATATTGATGATACTATCAGTAAAGATAGATTAAAGGAGAGAGAGGTTTTGATGGAAAAATGATCATTAAGTTGTGGGCATGTTAACTTAGAGGTAGGTACTAGTGAGAAATCAATTAAGAGATATGTTGAAAAGGCATTGGAAAAACTGAATTGAAACTCTGAGGGGAGAATGGGGTTAGAGATGATCAATCAAACAGTTTAGACATCTAAGTCTTGGCTGGAATTCCCTTGAGAGATTTGACTCCCGAGGATATCATTGTTATTATTTAATAAAGTAGAATTTTTCAACGATTTTACTTGAACTTTAATGGCCACTTCATTTAGCTAAAGTAAGGAGCTTACTAGGGCAAGTCTACCATAAATATATTGCTTCTTATTAATAGTCTGAGAAGCAGAAGGTACATACAGTTTTTTTCCTTGGAGTCATGAAGACCAAGTTCATAATTTTGGACATGCTTCTGACATACCAGTAGGCAACCATTCACATATTTATAGATGAATTTGCTTATTTAGATCTATTGGAGAGAGTATTCTGTTTGGGAGTAATGCAATCATAAATATATATATGGAAAACAACTAAAATGGTAGACTATGGTAACATGTGTGTTGGTTTTATAGAAAAAAAGAGCTTTTTCATATTTCAATGATTTGTTCATATATTATCGGTGAATGGGAGATGAGGTGAATTTTGGGGGAGTAATGGAATGACAGAAGTACATTGAGTGAAAAAGTTTAGGTCAGGGAAATAGTCATATGGCGAGTAAAACAAGAGAGTGATCAAAAACCCAGTGTCCTTAATTTTAGATGAGAGGCATTTTTTCAAAAGGAATTGATTACTGTGTGGTTATTATGTTTTACATAGTTCTACCTTCTAAACTCTTCATCTAAAGAAAGATTCTGGAGCTACATATAAAATAGACTTCCAGTTAGCCAGATAATAAACATTTATTGAATACCTACTACTATGCTAAGTGAAGAGATATAAAGATAAGCAAAAATTAGTCCCTGTTCTCAAGGAACTCACTTAATGGGGGAGATAACTAGATAAAAATAACTATGTACAAATAATATATATGCAATAAATATGAAATAATAAATAGAGGAAGAAACTACCATTAAGGGAGATAATTTTTTCCTGGAGATTATGGGACCTACTGGAGTTTATTGAGTTGGAAAGTGATATCATGAGATCTATTCTTTACAAAAATAACTTTGACAGATTTCAAGAGCAGGCAAAACCATTTTTTTCCATTTTCCCAAACTGCCTCTCAATATTAAAAATATTTAGAAATATTACAAATTTAGAAATATGAAAGATCATTTAGAAATAAATTATGTTAAATACCTTAAGGTAAGAATACATGCCTTGTCAATAAATTCAACACTTGCATTGGCAATTCAATAAAATAAATTTCATATTTCTCACTCAGAATTCGTGGGCATACTTTTGGTATTAGAGGAAATAATGCTTATGCTTTGCAGGCTGTGACAGGGAAGAAAATATAAAGCCAATAGTTTAAATAGGACAATCAAATTTCTCCTATTTAGCCTGATCGTTGGGTTCCAATGCCTGCAAATCAAAGGATGAATATAAAATGGACAATGGTGTGTTCAAATCCCCTACGTAGTATGAAAGGAAATAGAAGTTTATTTTATTTTGCCTTATGCCTTCTAAAAATAAAATGGAAGCATTAGGAAAAGTCAGAAAAAGTACATAGTGGCATGATTCAACTTAAAAAGTAAAAACAACTGAGAAAGCTATGATAATATGGGCCAAACTGTGCTTTCTGATTGTCACTGAGAGACAAAACTCAGAAACCAGAAAGGCAGATCCAGGAAACTCTTAGAACATTATTTTTAAAAAGGCTAACTCACATGTAAGTAACCTGCAAAGTTTTATTGTCACATTAGAAACAGAAGGCCTCAAAACAGATCCTTTGGCTTCTGTATTTGAATTCCCGGCACTGGGGGCGTGTGCACACCGCTGAGAATGTGATATTCTTTGTGTTCTTTGATTTGATTCCCACCCACCACTGTTCAAATATTTTTCTCTTTACTTTTTTTTTTAAAAGCAATTCTTATGAGATCTTTACACATTCTTTCCCTTATGTAGTTAGTAGAAAATTTGTGAATATAAGTAATTCGTGAAGGACTTCTACCAGGCATTGACAATAAACATAGATGTTTAGCTCTTGTAGGACATAGCCAAGGCAGCCCATGTCCTCTTAGTTGCACTGTCCCTTTACATGCCTAGGTTTTAGGGATCTTCCAATAGTTATGCAGCCAAAGTAGGGACTGGCCTCTCTAAAATTGGAGACCATTAAAGACTGTGGCTTCTATATCCTGAAGTTATATAATAGATTGATTCTAAAAATCTTTCATTATCTTTCCAGTTCATGAGTGACCTGGGCTTGGACAGTTTGAAGCAAGCAGAAATTAAAACAGCCATGGAAGACAAATCTGAGTCTGAAACTCTATACATAAACGCAGATGTGTCCACAGGATATTGCAGATTACATTGCAGATAAGAAGGATGGATATATAAATATTTTAAGTCAAATGAATCATATGACCTTAGTGAGTGTCTGAATTTGAGAACACATTGCCAAACCATTACTAGAGTATTTCTGTTGGAATTTCATTTAAATTATTTAGTTATGTATTGAACTTCCTTTTCAAAAAGTAAATATATCTCTTTTATATGCTTTTCCATATAGAATACTTTGCCTCTTTTTGTTTTAAAGGAGATTTCATTGATAAAAGAACATTTAAGTCAGATAGCAGGTGGCTTTTCTGGAATTAAATATTTAAATCCATCTCAAAAGTTATGTTTTCTCTCAATAAATATAAAAGTGTGTGTGTGTGTGTGTGTGTGTGTGTGTGTGTGTGTGTGTGTGTGT
>NC_058130.1:491459582-491531019 GCF_016433145.1 Gracilinanus agilis | reverse complement strand
GTGTGTGTGTGTGTGTGTGTGTGTGTGTGTGTGTGTGTGTGTGTGTGTGTGTGTGTGTAAAAGCAAGAAAGACAGAGACAGAGGCAGACATAGAGAGGCAGAGATAAAGAGACAGAGAAAGAAAGAGAAAAAATAGACCCTTAACTAGAGTCTTAAAGAAACTGATTCTGGCTTGAGGCACCAAATTTAAAGAATGTTAATGGTACTTATAACTCCTCAGCAGCACAGAAGAAATAGTGATTGGCCCAATGCAAGAATTTTTTCTTTTGGTCCTCTAATATCCCCACTCAGCTTACTAAAGGACATGGTATTCATGCAGCTTGCTCTAGTATTAATATTCCTGCTTAGAGCTATGAATGGGAATGTTTGATTAACAATATGAACTGTCAATTAAATTTAAAAATTAACCTGGGTTTAAAAAACCAGGAATTTTAGTTTATAGTTTCCTAATGGTACTATGTTAGAAAACCATTTTTAAACTATATTTCTTTTTTTTTTAATTTTAAACCCTTAACTTCTGTGTATTGACTTATAGGTGGAAGAGTGGTAAGGGTAGGCAATGGGGGTCAAGTGACTTGCCCAGGGTCACACAGCTGGGAAGTGTCTAAGGCCGGATTTGAACCTAGGACCTCCTGTCTCTAGGCCTGGCTCTCAATCCACTGAGCTACCAACCTGCCCCCCTTAAACTATATTTCTAATATTTTACAATAGGTCTAATTTGTTTTGGGGGCAGCTGGGTGGCTCAGTGGATTGAGAGCCAGGCCTAGAGACGGGAGGTCCTAGGTTCAAGTCCGGCCTCGGACACTTCCAGCTGTGTGACCTTGGGCAAGTCACTTGACCCCTATCGCCCACCCTTACCACTCCTGGGTTAAGGACGGTCCCTAGCCAGGATGAAAAAGGAGGAGGATTGGGCGTGGGGCTAGCAACCCCACCCTGTAAAAACTACATCTGCTAAAGAAACTGCAACCTAAAGTAGGGGCAGCTGGGCTAGCTCAGTGGATTGAGAGCCAGGCCTAGAGACGAAAGGTCCTAGGTTCAAATCCGGGCTCAGACACTTCCCAGCTGGGTGACCCTGAGCGACCCATTGCCTACTGGTTGTGGCCCTATGCTCCTAGAATGGAGTCCCAGGATAAAAAAAAAAAATTGTTTCAGTCAGACCTTTTGTATTGTCCTCCCTTGATTAACACTGGGATGAAAGAACCTTTCTCTTTGAGTCCAACTTCCCCCATCTCCCCAAAGGAATACTATGCCAGTAAGTATGGTGCAAGTGGTGGCATTTTTATTTTTATTGTTGTTTTTATTTTCAGATTTAAATATTTTATATTTTTAGAAAAATTTTCCATGGTTTCATGATTCCTGTTTTTACTTTCCCCTTCATTCCCCCCCTCCCCGTTCAAAAACTCCCCCCATATCCAATGCACATTTCCAGTTTTAACCTGTGTGATCAGTCAAGACTTATTTACATATTATTGATAGTTGTATTGGTGAAGTCATTTGTTGTCTACATCCCCAACCATGTCCGCATCAACCTCTGTGTTCAAGCGGTTGTTTTACTTCTGTGTTTCTACTCCTGTAGTTCTTCCTCTGAATGTGGTTAGCATTCTTTTCCATAAATCCCTCAGAATTGTCCTGGGTACATTTGATTTTACCACCATGTATCAGTCTCTGTGTACAATGTTCTACTGGTTCTGCTCCTTTCACTCTGCATCAATTCCTGGAGGTCTTTCCAGTTCACATGGAATTCCTCCAGTTTATTATTCCTTTGAACACAATAGTATTCCATCACCAGCATATACAACAATTTGTTCAGCCATTCCCCAATTGAAGGGCATACCCTTGTTTTCCATTTTTTTTTTGCCAAGTGGTAGCATTTTTAAAGTTATTGCATAACAATATTGGCTTACAAACATGAGAAATTTTTTTCATGAGTCCTAAGAAGCATGCATGGGAGCTTAGGAAATGTATGTCTGTGGACTTTGCCAGAGTGATATAGTAGATAGAGAGGTAATGGTGACCTTGGGAGAGATATAGTTCACACTCTGCCTTTCTGGCTGTATGACTCAGGGTTAGTCACTGAAACTCATGGTATCCTGAGCTAACTTTCTAATAATGGGATGTGACAGAGAAGGTTCTTATCTAGACATTCTTTGCACCAATAAAATCACAAATCTGATTTTGAAAATGACTCAAAAGCTTTTGATCCCCTGCAAAGCACTTTTTTAAAAGCTCTAATTTTTCTTTTATACAGAGGTAATATATACATATTCTCTTATGTTGACTCCTAGTGGGTCCCCTTTAAAGAACTTTGAATTAAGGTTTGAAGATAACTTCTTATCAGTCAGGTTGTAGAATGGATTCTTGTCCTAGAATGGAGTTCTAACTTCTCACTCTAAAATAAAGTTCATCTGGTGGAGGAAAGGGAATGCTAATGTTTCCCAGAAGAATAGGAAAGGCTAGCACTTAAGAAAGGAAAAGGACAGTGTTTACTAAAGGGAATGAACTATATAATGGGAAAAAAAGTCAGAAAAAGGAAATAAATTATCCCCTATCCTAAAGAAATCAGTAATATATTACTTCTAATTGATGTAGGGAAAAAGGAAGGAAAGGTAGGGAAAGGAAGGGGAAGGAAGGAGAAGGAAGCAAGGAAGGTGGAGGGGGGAAGGGGTAATGGGGTGGAGTATGGGAGCGGGATGGGGTGCCTTCCCCCCATTTTCAATAGGGAAATTGACCCTGGTTTTTTGTAGGCAGGCTAAGGAGCAGATTAAATCAGGCTAGACTCCAGGGAAAGTTAGGTAGGTTTATTTAGGGTTAGGAAGGGAAAGTTTAAGAAAGCCAGGAAAGTTAGATCTCCAGCAGCTAGGCAGAGACCAAGCCCTCCACCTAGGTTAGGGGAAAAAGGTGCCAAAATTCACTCTTCTCTCCTCTTTTATTCTCCCTCTGACACCTCCCACAAAGGAAGTGGGAGATGTCAGAGGAAGTTGCAGTAGAGAGTCCTGGGAGATGGAGTCTCCCAGGGCTTAGGTCCATTTCAAAACACACACAATCAGCTCACTTCATCTTTCATTTTGCTATAATATTCTATAATATGATAATATACTATTATTAATATTATAATGTGAATTCAGTCAGTATAATTATAAATAACTTCTTCAAGCTAAAGGAGTCTGTAAATCAAATGAAAGGAAGAGAAACAAATTAGCATAGATAGAGCCATAGAAGTGTTAAACCATTGATGATAGGAAGCAATAGAGCCCCAGATAACTTTTCTTTTGTGACTTTGAATTAGAGAATAAAATTATGGAGTGTGGAGAGCTGGTAAAAAGAAGGAAAGGGCTGTGTGGAACATGAGAATGGGAGCAAAGCATGGCACAGGAGATATTTACCCATTAGGTGTATTCATTCTGTCATGTATATGAGGCTCTGTTTTCTTCAATTAAGATTTTTATTAATTACCTACTGTCTCTTGCAATGCTTACCATATATAGGTATTCTCTCACAGAATGAGTCTTCTCCCTTTCCTCTCTGATTTTACCCCTCCTTTTTCATAAATTTCTCAGGGTACTTCCTATTGTCTCCAGAAAATACTTTTTTTTGGTCTGACCCCTCCCTCATCTTCAGATGATTTCCTCCAATGGGACTACCTCTGGGATGCCCACCTCGCTTATGATAACAAAATTATACAAGTGAACTCAAATCTTGTAGTAGTAGAGCCAACAAAAGGTTGGCGTGAGGCATTATTTCAGTACAACTCAATTTAGGAGTTCAGAATCAGAAATCTGAGACATGGAGATAGAGAATGGCAAGGAGCACTCATGTATGAAATGCCAGTGGTGAATTAGATAGTGATGTCAAGTAGTGAAAGCTTTGGGAGCTCTCAAACCAGTAACAGTAAGGGGGCCTGGCAATTGGTTTGAAAGAGACTAAAAGATACTCCTGTAATAGTAATGGACAGAGAAATAGATGCTATGTGGCAATTCCATTGCCTATACCCACTTCTGGGTCACAAATAAAGGGTGCAGAGAAACACTGTCATCCAAGATGAAGTGGAAGCCTTGAGGGTGCTATATGTATTCTGATTCCAAGAGAACAGAGGACCATGAGGGGTAATATCAGTTATAATCCCAAGGGATTAGAGATACTTTCTGGGAAAGGACAAGAGTGCAGAGCAAGAGAGCAATCATTATAGGTCTCCACAGATCATACTACCCTGGAAACGCCCAAACCTTCCAAATTCCCAGAAATAACTCTAAAAATAGCAGGGCAAATACCACTGCTGGACTTGTATCCTGATAGCCCTGCTCTTTGTGGTGGAAAAAATTTGGAAAATGGCATGGTCCATCAGTTGGTGAATGGTTGAACAAATTGTGGTATCTGATGGGGCTAGAATACTATTGTACTGAAAGTAATGATGAACTGGAGAATTCCTATGTAAATTGAAAACACCTCTAGGAATTGATGCAGAGTGAAAGGAGCAGAACCAGGAGAACATTGTACACAGAGACAGATACACTGTGGCATAATCAAATGTAATAGACTTTTCTACTAGCAGTAATACAATGATCAAGGACAATCCAAAGGAATTTATGAGAAAAAAACACTGTCCATATCCTGAGAAAGAACTGTGGGAACAGAAATGCAGAAGAAAAACATATGATCAATCATGTGGTTTTATGGGGATATAATTGGGGTTTGATGTTAAAAGATTACTCTATTGCAAATATGAATAATATGGAAATAGGTTTTGAACAATGATACATGTATAACCCAGTGGAATTGGTTGTCAGCTCCAGGAGGATGGAGGGAAGAGGGATAGGAAAAATCATGAATCATGGAATCATGGAAAAATATTCTAAATAAATAAGTAAATAAAAATAGCAGGACAAAAACCCCTGAAACTTGAGATGTGACCCTCCCTACCTCACTCCCACAGCAGAAATGAAGTCCAAATTTAACATAAAGTTCAAAATCAATAAATAAAATGTGGAAATGAGAAAAAAAAAGACTATAAAAATAAATATTATGTGACAATGAAGATTGAGACAGAAATTATAAGAAGCCAATGAAGTCAAAACATCTACAAGTTAAGCCTCAAAAAAAAGTGGATCAGATAAAAGCTCAGCAAGAATTCCTGGTGGAGCTGAAATGATTTTCAAAATCAAATAAGAATTGTAGGAAGAAAATAAGCAAAGAAATAAAACCAAAAGAAGAGAATTATGGAAGAAAAACAATTTATAACTTCTTAAAAGAGGCACAAAATATTGAAGGAAATAAAATCTTGAAAAATAAAATTAGCCAAATCAAAAAAAGAGGTACAGAAACTCACTAATTTATAACTATCTAACTTCTAACTGATTAAAAAGAAGAGTCGATGAAATGAAAAAGAAGTACAAAAGATCAGAGTAGAAAATAATCTGCAAAAAATTAGAATAAGGCAAGAGGAAACTGACTCCATGAGATGTTAAAAAGCAATAAAAACAAAATTAAAAGAATAAAAAGGAAGAAATTGTGAAATTTCATTAGAAAGACAACTGACTTGATTAATAAATGGAAAATAAATAATTTAACAATTATTGACTGTCCTGAAAGTCATGATTGAAGAAAGAATCTAGACATGTTATTTCAAAAAATAATTAAAGAAAACTGCCCCAATATCCTAAAACCTGAAGGTAAATTAGAAATTAAAACAATCCATTAATCAACTCCTGGTAGAGATCTGAAAATGAAAATTCCAAGAAATATTATAGTCAAATCCAAAACTCCTAGACCAAAAAGAAAATATTTAAAACAGGCAGAAAGAAACTATTAACATACGATGGGACCACAATCAGGATCAGACAAGATGTAGCAGTTACCACTTTTAAAGGAGTAGCGGGCTTAAAATATGAGTTTCCAGAAGACAGTAGATTCTTTCAAGAATAACCAATTTTGCAAAACTAAGTGTAATTATTCAAGGGAAAAAATGGATAGTTGATGAAATAGATGACTTTCAAGTATTATTTTTTTGGGGGGAAATCTGAGCTGAATAGAAAATTGGACTTTTAAATACTAGGCTTAAGGGAAGCATGAAAAGGAAACCATGAAAGAGGATCATAAAGAATTCTATAAGATTAAACTGTTTACCTTTCTATATAAGAAAATTATATTTGTAATCTCCAAGAACATTTTTTTATTATTATTAGAGCAGTTAGAAGGATCCTATATAGAAAAGGGATGTAGGAATCATTCAGCTGTTTTGGGAGGATGTAAAAATAACCTGATAATTGAGAAAGTGGAATGGTCTGTGAAAATGGGGAGAGGAGAAGAATAAAAGAGAAAATTAACTCACATAAAAGATGTGAACAAGGTAGAGATTTACAGTGGAAAAAAATTTAGGAAGAGATGGGCAGCACTTGAACTTCATATCTAAATTGTTCAAAAAGGCAAATCACACACACACACACACACACACACACACACACACACACACACACAATTGGTAACAGAAATCTATCTTACCTAAAAGGGAAACACGAGAGGAAGAAGATGAGATAAAGTGGAGAGGGGTGATAAAAAGGAGAGCAGAGAAGAAGAGGCAGTAATCTGAATCAAAATAGACTTTAGAAGAGGGACAGGATAAAAAGTGAGAGAAATAAAACAGACAATATATATGAGATAGGGAAATGAAAAGTTAGTAATTCATAACTATCAAAGTGAATGAAATGAACTTATCCATAAAGTAGATAGCATAAAGGGTTAGAAACCATAAACCTACTATATGTTGTTTACAAGAAAGACATTTGAACTAAAGAAGCACATAAAGTGTTAAAATAAGGAGATACAGAAAAAATCAATTATGCTTCAGCTGAAATGAAAAAACAGGCATAGCAATCATGATCTGAAACAAAGCAAAAGCAAAAATATATCTAATTAAAAGGATCACCAATGAAACTACATCTTGTTAAAAGGCATCACAGACAATGTAGTAATAAAAATAGTAAATGTGATAATATCCCCAAAATTTAAAGATAAGTTAAATTAACTACAAGGAAATAGACTATAAAACTATACTAGTGGAGGACTTTAACTTTTCTCTCTCAGGGCTAGATAAATCTAACCATGAAATTAAAAAAAAAAAAAGCTAAAGAGAAGAATAGATCTTTAAGAAAAGTTAAATAACAAGATAGACCACTAAAGAAAATTGAATGAGAATAGAAAAAAGTATACCTTTTCCACAACTGTACATGGCAATTTGGTGATATATGGGTAGTGGCATATAGAAGTAGTCCCTCTAATGTAAGGGCTTACCGATGCCTTTTTGGTAGTGTTCATCCCCCTTTGGTGTATACCTTTCACCCAACTCTTACCTGTGACTCCAAGAAGTTGCTTGCTGGTAAAACTATTTCACTCTCTGTGTTAAACTAATTTGAGGTTAACTGACAAGCCTCAAAATATTTGATGACTTAAAGGCATGTCTACCCAAAGCATTTGAAGGCTTCCACCTATGAAATACAACAATGAGAACAATTTGTTCCACCATGAAGATGCCTAAAGCAGGTACTGTGGAGTACTAAGAGCTTGATTAGACACTGAAGACACCAAGGTTATCCACTACATTTTGGCTCATCACTAGTTGTCCTGACTTTCATCCTGCTACTGAATTTCAATATCACTAAATGAGAATATCAATAATTGAAAGAAAGAACAGCTCAATAAAAGTGGTATGCAACTAAAAAATAGAATAAGAACAGATTTAAAATACAAAATTAGATATCAAAATATAAATACTGAACATCAAAGGTGAGATTAATAATGCTCAAAGCAAAAAAACCTTTAAAACGTTGTGCTAATAAATAAAATTAATAATAGTTTTTTTGAAAAATTCTAATAAAATAGATGAACCACTTGTTAATTTGATTAAAAAGAAAAAAGAAAACCAAATTACTAGTACCAAAAGTTAAAAGGGTGAATGTATTACCAATGAAGATGAAAGTAATTATTATGAGTTATGTTACCCAATAATGTGCCAATAAAAATAAAAATCTAAGTGAAATGGATAATTATTTACAAAAAACATAAATTGCCTATATTAACATAAGATTAAAAAATATTTAAATAACCAAATCTTAAAAGAAAGAAATTGAACAAGCCATCAATGAATTTCCAAAGAAAAAATCCCCAGGACCAAATGAATTCATAAGTCAATTCTAACAAACACTTAAAGAACAATTAATCCCCAATACTATGCAAACAACTTGGAAAATTAGATCAAGAATGAGAATGAACAAATTTCTTTTAAGACACAAATATGGTAATGATACTTAGACCAAGGAGAACAAAAAAAGAGAAAGAAAATTATAGACAAATTTCTTTATTGAATATTAATGGAAGAAATTTAAATATAGTACTAGAAACTGAGATTACAGCAATGTATCACAAATACCATATATCATGACCAGGTAAAATGTATGCAGGGACATTCAATAATGCTGGGTTATTTCAATATTCAAGAAACTATATGCATAAATTGATCACACCAAAAGGAAAGACAACAAAAATCATATGAAAATATCAAAACTGCAGAAAAAGTCTTTGACAAACTATGATGCCCAATCCTGTTAAAAACACTAGAAAATATAAAAATTGATGGAATCTTTCTCAAAATGTTAAGTAGTATCTATCTAGTACCAAAAGCAAATATTATCAGTAATAGAAATAAACTTGAAAATTTCCCAATAAGTTCAGTGGTAAAGTGAAAATGTCCATTTTTAATGTTATTATTTAATATTCACTAGAAATGCTGCAATAAAACTAGAAAAAGAAGTTGAAGAAATAAAAATAGGCAATGAGGAAACAAAACTAATGCTCTTTCCAGATGATGTGATAATATATTTGGAGAACCCTAGAGAATCAACTAAAAATCCAGTTGCAACAATTAACAACTTTGGCAAAGTTGTAAATTATAAAATAAAATTTAAAAATCATAGACACTTCTACATATTACCAACAAAATCCAGCAGTAAGGGATAGAAAGCAAAATCATATTTAAAATTACTGAAAATAATTTAAAATACTTGGGCATATACCTGCCAAAACAATACACAAATACAATTACAAAACACTTTTCACACAATTAAAAACAGATTATAAATAAGAGAATAAATATTAATTTCTGATGAGTATGGCAACCTCTATAATAATAATGATGACTCTACTTAAAGTAATTAAATTATTTATTGTAATACCAATTAAACTATCAAAGAATTATTTTATAGAGCTTTAAAAAGTATTAGCCAGATTTATTTGGAAAACAAAAGGTCTATAATGTCAAGGTAATCAATGAAAAAATATGTAGGGAAGTGGACTAATAATACTAGTTTTAAAATATATTGCAAAGCAGTTATCATCAAAATAGCCTGGAACTGGCTAAGAAAGAGAATGATGAATCACTGGAATAAATTAGACACACAATACACTGTAGTAAGTAATCACAGTAATCTAGTGTTTAGAAAACAAAAGATCCAAACTTTTTGGGGTAAGAACTCATCATTAAATGAAAATTGATGGGAAAGCTGTAAAACAGTTTGACAAAATCTAGGCATAGATCAAAATCCCACTGTTTACCTGGAAAGAGTCAAGATGGATAACACCTTTAGACATAAAGGTGTTATAAGCAAATTAGGGGAAAATAGTAAAATTTAACTCTCAGATCTATAGATAAGGGAAGAATTTATGACCAAACAAGTGATAGAAAGAATAATAGGAAGTAAAATGTGCAATTGTGATTACATGAATTTATTTTTTTTCAGACAAAACTAGTGCAACCAAAATTAGAAGGAAAACAGGAAACTGCAAAAAAAATTGTAATGTTTCTCTGATTAAGGCTTCACTTAACAAATATATAGGAAACTAAGCCAAATTTACAAAAATAAGGTCCATTAGCTAATTTATAAATTGCCAAAGCACCTGAATAGATTTTCAGAAGAAATTAAATCTATCAATAATACATGAAAAAAATTCTCTAGATCACAACTGACTAGAAAAGTGGAAATTAAAACTATTCTGAAATATCACCTCAGACCTATCAGATTTGGTTAATATGAAAGTAAAGGAAAATTACAAATGCTTGAGTGGATTTGGGAAAATTGAGACATTAATGCACTGTTAGTGGAGTTCTGGAGAACAATTAAGAATTTCACCAAAGAAGAAAAAATGTGCATATTCTTTGTTCCAGCGGTATCACAACTAGGTTTTTTCCCTAAAGAGGCCAAAGAAAAGAGAAAAGGGCCTTTTTTTGTGTAAAAATATTTAAAGCAATTTTTTGTTGTGGTAAAGAATTAGAAATGGAAGAGAAGGCAACAATTGAGAAATGGCTAAACAAATTGTGTAATAAATTATGGTGGAATAATATTGTGCTATAAGAAATGATGAGCTGGATGGTTTCAGAAAAAAGACATGAAAGGACATATGAGCTAAGCACAAAGTCACCTGAACACAACCACACAGTAATTGTAAGGATGATTAACTGTGAAAGGCAGCTACTATGATCAAGACAGTGTTCCAAGACAAATTCAAATACCCATGATGAAAAATGCTATTTGCCTTTAGAGAGAGAACTGATGAACTCTGATTTCACATTGAAAAATACTTTAAAAACTTTTTTCTTTTTCATTTTTTGTCTGTATTTTCTTTTTTAACATGGCCAATAAGGGAATATGAAAGGAAGTAATTCTCTTAATACTGTTTACAAGATAGTTCTTATAACAATTCCATCAAGAAAGTCTTTATCTTGCAAATAAAAAACTTGATTTTTCTATTAAAAATATTTCTCCTCAACTTCTCTTTCATGTATTCTCTAAACACTCATCATAGTTCCTTATCGATTCATAGAAAAGTCACCTTCTCTAACTCCTTATAAAGAAGAACTTTATTATATCACGAAAATTACTCTCTATGTCCTTCTTAATCTTAACAGGCTCTAGAAACTCTAGGAGAGGCTTTGGAGACAGAAATTACATATACATTATTTGATTTTTAACCTCACAACAAACTTATAAAGTAAATTATACAAATAAAATTTGTCAGCAACAGAGCAGCAACTTAAATATGCCTTTATTTTATTTTATTTTATTTATTTGTTTGTTTTCTGCTAAAATGTGTTGTAGAAGATTTTGGCTTACTTCACTTGATAACTTCACTTAGTAGCTTAGTTCTTTATATATGATCAAATCACTTCAGATTTCTCAGATTCAGTTTCCTCATCTGCAAAAGCATAATAATAATAACAATAATAGCTCACTTACATCCTAGAGTTATTTAAAGTACTTTGTAAATTGTAAAGTACACAAATTTGAGTTATTCTAATTATTATGGATGTTATGAACAGATGTTCCCCTTTTATCAGACATAGACTTCTGGTAATTCAATAATAGATGATTTGAGGTCTCTGATCACTGCTGTTGCTTGTCTGTGTGACTTGGTGTTTGTATTAAGAAAGTATCATCAATATCCTGCAGCTGTTGGGAAGTCTGCGGTATATATAGCCTGCTCAACAATATTTCTTCTCTTCTCTTATTTAAACTCAATGCATTTGATTTGAATTCAACTTCCTCTGTCTTTTGGGAGAATTCCAAACAAATAATGCTTTATTTGTATACTGTACTATTATTCCATCTTTTATTAGATTTAATTTTCCTTTTGAATTAAATGTTTTCTGATACTCCTATATTCCCACCATGTTCTTATAGTTTATATGAAATAGTTCATGTAAAAATTTCAGTCGTACCTGGTTTCCTATGTTGTGTGTTATTTTTTTGGAAAACAAGGTCACAGATATTATTAATGAATTGTTTCTTTGTTATTTTCACTGTAGAATTGTTAAGTGTCATCTCAACTCTGCTGTTCTTTTTTACATCACGTGTTTTTGCCATCACATTATCCAGTTTTGAAATTTTAGTTGGACTTTTTTTCTCCCTCCCCATCTCACATTAACCTAGAGGCTAAATCCATCTTAGTCAGGCCATTTAGTCTGCTGCCAAACACATTCTTCCAGTCTTCATAAGGTACACTCTGTTCCTTGCCAAGGCCTACTCTTCTGGTATCATAGGCCATAGCCCAAGAAACCAAATCCTGCTCTCTGGCAGCATCTTTGTAGCCAGATGTTCACGTCCCATATCATGCTTTCAAAGTCACTACCATCAAGAAGAAGAGAAAGAAAACACCCATCATGTTGCCAAGCTTTTCCATTTCATACCCAGAACTTCAAATTATCTATATTTTTTCTAGAATTCTTATATGTATTATTTGTTGCCAGAGAAAAGTACAGAAGTGGAGAGCAATCAGTGTGCTCGATCAGTTTTGGCAAGTTTTCTGCTCAATATTGGGTGTATGTCATAAGAAAACACTCTCTTTCTAATTATGCACATTTGACATATATGCATGCACATGATAAAAACATATGCCAACATATATACATAATGTGCATTATAGTCCCCGTGCATACATGAAAATAGTTATAAGGATATGTGTATGCATGTCTGTATACGTACATGCATATTTATATATACACATAATATCTATCTTCTTATTGATCTATCATCTATCTACAAACTTCTTACCTCTCAGTAGGAAGCTACTAATCACCAACAAACAGAATTCTTCTCATCTCCCAGTGACTCTGATTTCTGCCCTCTGACTTGCAGAAAGTGGACTGTTCTTCCCATAGAACATCTAGACTTCCTTTTCATCAGGAGGAACTCTTTTCTTGACTTTTCTGTAATCTTTGGCATTGCTCTCTTCTTGATAATTTCTTCCAAATTTTAGGGTTATCATCCTATCTAAAATTTCCCCCTACCTATCTGAACCCTCCTCCTCTGTCTCTTTTGCTGCATCCTCCTCCAGATCACACCCTTAGGCATCCCTCAGATTTCTGTTCTGGGTCTTCTTCTCTTCTCCCTTTATATTACTTTACTTGGTGATCTCATTGTCTTTCATGGATTTAATTACATCTCTCTGCTGATGATTCTCAAATCTACCTATCCTTCCCTGATTTCTCTACTTATCTCTAACCTCACATTTCCAAATGCCTTTCAAAATTTTAATTGGATGGCTAGTAGGCATCTTAAATTCAACACGTGCAAAACTAAACTCATTATGTTTTCTCCAAAACTCTCTCCATGCCCTTTCAAATTTCCCTATTACTGCCCAGTGGGTCACCTACCTCCCAGCCAGTCAGGATCATTCCTAGACGTCATCTTTGACTTCTCACAATTGCTCACTGTTCATATGCAATCTGTCACCAAAATCCTTTAATTTCAACTTCACAGCATTTCTCAAGCATATCCCCTTTTTTTTCTTATACTATTATTATCCTGGCCTGGGTCCCCATCACTTTACACCTGGCCTATTGAAATAGCTTGCTAATTGGTGTCCCTGAAACAAATCACTTCCCATCTTGGTTCATATTCTATTCCACTCCCAAAGTGATTTTTCTAAAACACAGATACAACCATATTTTCCTCCTACTCAATAAAATACAGTGGCTCCCTATCACTTCCAGGATCAAATACAAAATCCTCTCTTTGATATTCAAAGTCCTTAATAACCTAGGTCTCTGCCCACTATACTTCAAGCTCTGTAGTATTTTTACCTCTTACACTTCTCGCCACCACGTACACTTTGATCAAGGAACACTGGTTTCTTTGCTATTCCCTTTTTAAAACTTTTACCTCTTGTCTTAGAACTGAGATCCAATACCAAGGCAGAATAGCAGTATGGACTAGGCATTTGGGATTAAGTGACTTGCTCGGGGTTACACAGCTAGGGAGTGTCTGAGGCCAGATTTGACTCTAGGACTTCTTGTCTCAAGGCATGGATTTCTATCCATTGAGCCACCTAGCCGCCCAACTCCCTCACAATTTTGCAGTTGTTTAAACAGGACATTCAATCTGTTGGGTCTGGCCATTTTCTTTGCCTGAGACTATGATTACTATGCTCTCCCTCTTCATCTCTGCCTCCTAGCTTCTCTAATTCCTTTAAGTCCCAACTACTGTCCCAAATTTTACATACTTCTTCTTAGTTTTAGTGCCTACCCCTTTTATTTACTTTTTATCATATATATCTTGATCATGCATAGTGGTTTGCATGTTGTCTCCTTCATTAGACTGTGAGCTCCTTCAAGGGTAGAACTTATTTTGTTTTGTTTACCTTCTTTGCATCTTCATTGCTTAGCATAGTCACTGGCACGTAGTAGGTATTTAATCGGTGCTTGCTGACTGACTATATAACTCCAATGGGGCAGAATTTCTTTTCCTATTTATCTACTGTGTTATGTTCAAACACTACCCTATATCTACACTTGATTTGATCTGCTTACTCAGAATCCTTTTCTCATTAACTTCCATCTGACATTATTTCTTCTGTCTATTTTAAGAACTCTTTATTTTTTCTTATTAAGAAGAATATAGAGAATTATTTCCCTAGGCTTATTCTCTGCCTGGGAGACTAGCATATACACACAATAAAAATGGTGATTAGCTCAGTCAAGAAGATAAATGTAATATATTCTGAATGTTATATATGATTTTGATAGTTCCCTCAGTGATAATATTTCCTTCCTTCCTTTTATTTTTCTTTCTTATTCTCTCTACCTTATCAAGGCTGGAAATGCAGGATATAGTCATAGATTTAATACCATTGTGAATATCTTGGGATTTCTGACATACTCTTTCTGACCTGGGATGGTTTGCACCTCCTTAGAAACTCAATATCACCTTTCCAGGTGTCTCACCATATTAATCCTAAACTTGTTATAGACAGCTCCAAACTCACAAGCTCAAGAGATACAATAGTCTCAACCTCTCCAGTAACTGGAGTACAGGTATGAGTATCATGCCTCCAAACATTCTTTTCTCAGGTCTCTAGATAAATCAAAAAAATTTAGCATTCTCTGCTACGTCTGCTTCAAAGGTCCCTCTTGACTTTTAACTACTAATATATAGCAATTACAAAAGTGTTTTCTTAGAAAACTACACAACAACCTACAGAGTTTTTATTTTTCCTATAAATTCTATTTCTACACAGTATTAAACAATATTATATTCTAATGTCCTGTTCTCACATATTCCTTCAGATATTTTCCATGCCACTAAACAAGGTGGAACCTAGTAGAGTCCTGAGATACATCACACCTGATCATCTTTTTTTTTTTCTATACAGCATGAATTAATAATTGTTAATGGATAGCTATCTGATTATTTGACTCCTGTAAATAACTAGACAAATTACCTTATACCACAAAAGACTACTATCTCTAGTGAGCAAAAACATCAAATGTTTGTTTATTCACAATATTTACTTTGTATATATGTCTCTGTCTCTGTCTCTGTCTCTACCTCTCTATCTACCTACCTACATATCTATCTATTCCATTCCTCCTTCCCCCCCCTCCATCTCTTTAATATTCCACTGAAAATACCAGTCTTGAATTTAAGAAGGCCCAAATTCAACTTTTGCCTGAAACATTTCTTAGTTGTGTTCATCAGGGAAATCAGAAAACATTTACCTTTCTCAGTTTTCCTATCTCTGTAAGGTAGGCACAATTATCTTCATTATACAGTTAAGGAAACAGGCAGACGAGTTAAGTGATTTGTCTAGTCACGTCGTAAGAGTTTGAGGACAAATTGGAACTCAGCTCTTCCTGACTACAAGCCCCAAACTCTTTTTGGCAGGCAATATGTATAATATGTTCCTGAAACATCAAAATGCTGTATAAATTATAGCCACTATTATTTATTTTTTCCTGATTCCCTAAAGTTGTGAATTTCCAAATAGTATCAGAACCTTTAATGTATAATGACATATGGTGTTTAATCTTGAGAGTTTTCTTAACAATAAGCTATCATTATAAAATCTATCTACCATGGAAAGAGACATTTTCAAATTAAACAGCTAAAAGTTTCCCCTTTTGTGTGTTCAAATGTGAGAGTCTAAGCCCCAAGCCACTTTTTCCTTGTTTCACATTTTTGCCATTCATAACATTTTATCCTCCTGAGAGAAAAATATTATGTTAATTTAGCATTTTTACATTGTTTGATGAAAGTCATAAATCACTGCACCTGGTTCTGAATTGTTTTATGTTTTGACATAGATTTTCCCTTGACTTGAGGATTTTGAGGTACATATTTCTAAAATATGGTTCAAAAACCCACGTTTTATGAACCAAAATGAGTATTGTACTTTTCTTGTGAAATACATTTTTTCTGATTCCCCTCTTATTTTTCCTTTTCATTGTGTTGAGTGATAGTTTAATTGTATGTTGAACTTTTGTAAAGCAGGTGTTTGTTTAGTCACTTTTAAAATGGAAAATCTTCACTCTGCTAATAGCTATTATGATTAGAGAAGTCTCTGAACTTTTCAGAAACAGACTTTCTCTGACTTTGTCCTCCTTATTAGAATTGGCAAATATTTTACCACTTCCTACATAATACCACACATGAAGTCGCCTTTCTGGCTGCTGGTAAACATTGTTTTATAGGCTGAATCTTGATGATAGAGAGCTTTAAATGAGCAGAAAAGCAAGAAATAATACCAAGCAATGGCCAACTCCCAGAATTTATATTTTTAATACTGTCACAAATTAATTCACCTGCTCAGTGACTGTTGCACTCAAATTAGAATATTGATCAATGATGCTATTTGTCACCATGACTGAAAATATAATTCAGACTACATTACCTACTAATCAATGAGTCATTATTTTTTGAGGATCTTTCTATATAGAGGCAGCCAGGTGGCACAGTGGATAGATTGGTGGACTTGGAATCTGGAATATGTGAGTCCAAATTCTATCTCAGACACTTAGATGCTCTGTTACTCTGGGCAAGTCACTTAGTACTTCTCAGACTTAGTTTCCTCTCCTGTAAAACGAGAATAATAATACCACTTACTTCATAGGGTTTTTGAGAGAATGAAACGAGATAATATTTATAAAAGGCTATGTAAACCTCAAACATTCAAAGTATCATATAAATGTCAGTTAGGTACAGCAGTGGATAGAGTACCAGATCAGGAGTCAGACAGATCTGAGTTCAAATCCAGCCTGAGACATATACTAGCTATGTGATCCTGAGCAAGTCACTAAATTTTATTTGTCTCCATTTTCTCATGTATAAAATGAGCTTCAGTATATTTGTTAAGAAAATCCTAAATGAGGTCACAAAGATTAGGTCACCACTGAAACAACTGAACAACAACAATATACAAACACACACTCTAGATAATCCACAGGATACTGCCATGTTCATTTGGTAATGTATCTAGTGACATTCACTTAAGACACTTAATATTTATTGATAATGGTGATATGGGTGGGGGCGATTATGCTTCTTATAAAATTCTGCTCTCAATGTCTTAATATCTCATTATTAAGCAATGTTTTTTATTTTAGGAGTCTTTCAGGGAATTTTAATTAAATTTAAGATTCACAATCATATGTTAGCATCTATTTTATTCACATAATTCCTGTATGACTCTTTTATAGGACCACTGGCATGCGTTATCAACAGAGATCTTGATTTAAGTCTTTATTTGTCTTCTCTTATCAATGTTAAAGAGTATCCATCCTGAAATGCTTTACCTTTTAGACCATTTGCCATTCTGGTGGCCTTTCTCTGAATACAGCCTTATAGATTATCAAGGGTCTGAAAAATTGGCCCCTGGAACTGAGCAAAATACTCTACATGTGTTCTGATCAAGGCAAATTCAACCTTTCAGTCAATTAATCAATCCACAAGAATATATACTTACAAAGTAGCAGGAAATTTGCCCTGCTCTGGGGATACAAATACAAAAAGCAAGATAATTGCTGTTCTTAATGAGTTTGCATGCTATTGAGGGAGGTGGGCATACATATTCACATATAAGTAAATACAGGATATGTAATCAGTGAATAGAAATTTAGTAAGGAGATACTAATAACTAAAAAGACTTTTGAAGGACATAGCAATTGAGTTGAGCCTTGAAAGGAGTTAGAAGTACTGAGCAACAGGAATAAGTAAGGAGAACATTCCAGGCGTAGCAGCAAACTATTCAGTCATACAGAGGCAAAAGAAAGAAAATGATATACAGAGAAGAACAAGTAGGCAAGTTTGATTAAAGTATAATGTTTGAATATTAATATATAATATAACTGGAAAGGGAAGTTGGCATTGGATTTTGAAGGGCTATACATGTCAAACAGAGAATTTTGAGTTATTCTAAGGATCCTTGAGCAGAAGATCAATATTATCAGATATGTAATTTAGGCATATCATAATCAATTTGTATGTCACTTTTTTCTAATTGTTCCTGATCAAACAATGCTGATTTTCTGTGGTCACTACTTCCTGTTTAGTATTCATTAATCACGTCTGTAATAGTATATTCTCTAGTGTTTTCTCTTTAAGATAATGGAATGAGAAAAAAAAAATCTTAGCCCTCTCAGAGATGCTTTTGCAAGGATTAATAAAATGACCACAAGGAAATGAACAAGAGATTGAAAAAGAAATTATAATAGTTCCATTTTGGCTGCCCAGGTCCAGCTAAAGGCAAAACCTTTAGTCATTAAAGAAGCGATTTAGATAGAAAAGTTTAGCCAAGGAATTTAGTTAACAGGTAAATATAATAATAGTTAACATAATAATAATGACTTCTATCTCTGTAATTGGTGGCAAATCAGGGAAGACTAGAGCTTGAAACTGTTCTGGAGTAAGGAGATAGAAATTTAGATCAGAACCTGTTGAGGAGTCTATATAACTTTAAAAGGGCATTTGGGAAAATAATTTAAATTAATTGGGAAATAAATAACTTACTTTTAAAGAATTTTTGAGTAAAATTCTAAAAAATGAGATAAAATGTCACTGAGGAAAATAGCAATACTTAGACAGTATATTAAATATTTTGCATTGTAGCCAAAGTAGTTTTTAAGGGAAAGTTTACATCTTTGAATACTGCTATTAACAAAAAGAAGAGAAAAGGACACCAATTTGAGCAGAAAATTAAAGCTAGATAGCCATCAATTTTTCAATCACCACAGTATGAATGTTGAAAACAAAAGTGATTAACAAATATTTAAAGTAAACATAACATGCAATTAATAAATACCGGAAGCAGTTTTTAATTTTTTAATTTTTATTTATTTATTTTTATTAGACATTTATTAATATTCATTTTTAATCTGTTTACATACTTTATGCCCCTACTTTCCCCTTCACCCCTCGCTCTCCCCCCACCCATGGCCAATGCACATTTCCACTGGTTGTAACAAGTGTCCTTGTTCAGGGTCTAAAGAAATACCGGAAGCAGTTTTTAAAAATAGACAATTCATTGGTAATGAGAGAGAGAGAGAGAGAGAGAGAGAGAGAGAGAGAGAGAGAGAGATTGAGATTAAGAAAATAAGAAAAAGAAAGAAAGGAAGAAAGAAAAGAATGAAACAAACAAAGATCAAATTGAGAAGTACTCTGGTACCTACCATATGTCCTCTACATCTCATGTGCTGTGTTCAGGGAGGATTAGTACCACCTGCCTGGAGAAAGAGTCTAGACAAAGTTGCTAAAAATGCTTCCTCTGGTGTGAAAATTTGCCAAGCTCTATTCAGAATTGCCCATCCATCTTTGGTGTCCACCTTTAACCCAACTCTTACTTGTGGCTTCCAGAAGCTATATAACATGTGCAGTGTTACAGTCTGGTAAAGCCATATGAGCTCTAAACCATGTTGAGGGCAACTGATGGGTCTCAAACTCATCAGTGCAGTAGGTTGTCGACCCTAAGCATGTGAAAACATCCTCAGCAGAACAGGCAGATATAAACAATTTGTTCTAAAGGACCATGAAAAAGGCAGATACAGGAGCTATAAGAGGGCTTAGAGGCTTAGTTAGTCAAAGAATATGTCAAGGTCATCTACTACACCCTGAGTCAATGATAGTGTCCTTGACTTTTGCCTCCCACGTGACTTGGATGATCTTGGAAGACAGTGAAACTGAAGACCTTGCTCTAGTCTGCCTCTTAAATCCAACGAACCCAGGAGTTAAAAGATATCATCTTAACCATTTTGCAATTTCTTTAGTTTATTATTTTACCACTCTTTTATCATATTCTTATTTTACCTACGTCAAAGTCCTGTGGCAAAGGGTTAGTAACAAAGCAGTAAGTTTAGGTACACTGGGAGCTGTAGTCACAACCCTGCACACATGAGACATTGGCTCATCTTCTCAGTGGATAGAAGCAGCTGTGGGATTTGGGTCTCTGGGTTTCTGAGAAACGTTTTTAAGGTCTACATTGCTCACCTCCTGCCTGGAGAAAGAGTCTAGACAAAGTTGCTAAAAATGCTTCCTCTAACTCTGGCCTGCTTACTACTGGAGGAGGGGATCCCACCCTGCTATCAAAACACATACAAAAATGTATAAAACTTTGTTGAAGATGATTGTACTTATCATTAGTACATGGAGTGCACTAATGGAGTACAATGGAGTAAAACACACTCAAAGACAACACAAAATTCAGAAGATCTGAAGGACAAACAGCTCTTATTTTGAGAGAACTCAGCAAGTGTGTATCCAAATAGTATCCCTGAATGAAAAAAATAAACTGGAAAATGAAGGCCAGCTTACTGAAGTTGGGACTGGGTACATGTTTTTTCTAGAGTGGCTGCAGTGATGAGGAACACCATGAAGGTGGCACAAGCGTCACAATCCCATCTTATGAAATCAATAAGCATTTTGCCTCCCAAAAGAAGTGAATGACAGACTCATGACAGTGTGATTACCTCTTCAAGAAAAGTGCCATACCACCATCATTAGTGCTTATGTTTCCACCACGATGATTCCTGGTGAGGTCAAAGAAAAATTTTAGCAATACCTGGAGATGCATAACATTAACTTGCTGAAAGATGATAAACTTGAATTTCTCATCACTTTTATGCCAGAGGAGGGACAGGTTATCAGAGATGCAGAGAGTCCTTGAGTACAATAAAGTCAGAAACAGCAATGGCAAAAGTCACTTAATATTGAAGATGTATGTCTCGTGATCTTTTTGTCATCAACACTATAGTTTATTTACCTAAATGCATTAAAATTCCATGGTTTTCCCCCTGCAGCAAACACCAGCATTTAATAGACTGCATCATTATGAAGAGAAAAGAGAGACAGGATATGAGACTGACAAAGGTAACGTGTGACAGAGAGTGCTGGACCAATAATAGATATCCTTTCCAAATTAAACATTCACATTCAACAAAAGTGGCAGTTGCAAGACAAGATGATTCCCAGAAGACAATGTCAACAGACTAGAACATTTCTACATCTTGCTGACTTGGAGGAAAAGCTAAGCCAATATACAGTTGACAGTAGTGAAACAGAAAAGAAGTGAGTAGCCTTAAAGGATTTCTCCCACTGCACCACATTTACAAATCTGGGCCAGACATCAGGGTTGGTTTAATGAAAATGATGGAGAAATTCAGTAGTATCTAAATTGAAAATATCTCCACAGCGTTTACCATCAGAATAGAGCCTCCATCTCTAAAAATGGAGCAATTAAGTCTATCAAAAAGAAAGTCTAGGTGAAGCTTAGAAAGATGCAGATGAAATAGTTTTATGCTAACAGTAACAATCTAAAGTGCTTCCACAGTGTCTTGAAAACTATTTAGGGGCCAGAGACCTATGGTGTTTCTCAATTACTCAGTGCTAATGGACCAACCCTGATCAATGATAAGGAAATGATCTGGAAAGATGGGCTGAACTCTTCCAATGTGTTCTCAATAGGCCATCATCAACCAATGATGAAACCTCAGATCACATGCCTCAGGTTGAATTCAATCTCTTTTTAGAGAAACTGCCAACTGAAGAACAAGGTTTTTTTAATTAATCAATTAATTTAAAATTTTTTACCATGTTTACATGATTCATTTTCTCTCTCTCCTCTCTTCCATCCCCCCTCCCAGAGTTGACAAGCAATTCTACTGTGTTATACAAATGTTTTCACTTGATACCTATTTCCATATTATTCATTTTTGCAATAGAACAATCTTTGAAAACCAAAACCAGAAATCTTGTAGCTATATAACCAAGTCATAAGTTATATGTTTTTCTTCTGGATTTCTACTCCCCCAGTTTTTTTGATGTGGATAGCATTATTTCTCATAAGTACCTCTGGATTATACTGGATCATTTCATTGCTACTAGTAGCAAAGTCTATTACATTCAATCGCTCCATAATGTTTCACTTTCTGTGTACAATGTTCTCTTGGTTCTGCTCATTTCACTCTGCATCAGTTCATGGAGGTTTGAAGAACAGGTTTTTAAAGCCCCACTGACTCCTCTTGTGTGGCAACGCACCTGGTGCTGATTTGATTTCAGCAGAAATTCACAAGGCAGAGAGTCGACTGTTCATATGAAAACCAACTGAAATCTTCTGGTTAATGGCAAGATAAGGTTATCCTCTAGCAGATCGAGGATGTATTCATTGTTCATCTCTATAAAGAAAAAGAAAATATATTCTTCTATAACAATCATAGCAGGGAGAGGGTCTCAGTCATAACAAGAAAGATTCTTGTTAGAACCCTTCTCAATCAACCTGATCTTTGACCTAGAAGATGGTTATCTACCTGAAAGCCTGTGTTGCTTCAAAAAAGGGCCGAGGAATTATTAACATGCTCTTTGCTGCCCAACAACTCCAGGAGAAATACAAGGAGCAAAACAGAGGTCAGAACACAACATTCATCAATCTGACCATGGCCTTTGATACTGAGAGTGGTGTTTGTGGGAGATCATGGCAAAATTGGGTTGCCAAGAGAAGTTCACCAGTATTGTACACCTGTTTCATGATGGCATGCTTACACAATGGATGATATTATTGATCTTTTAAAGTCAGCAATGGATTGAAGCAGTGTAATATATTTGTTCACATGCTTTATAGTATAATTTTAGCAATGTTTATAGACATCTTCATCTTAGATGAAAAAGGTATCAAAGTCAACTACCACATTGACTGTAAATTTTTTAACTTGTAAAAGGTACAAGCCAAGATTGAAGTGGAAATAGAGTTGGTGTGTAACTTTTTGTTCAGAGATAATTGTGCACTCACTAAAGCCCCTGAGACTGAGATGCAACAGAATACATTGACCCTGAAATAGGAATGTCATTTTGGTCTTCTTCACATACAAACAACAATCACCACTACTACCACTGTTTTTTAAGCATTTCCTGATCAGATTCAAGGCAGTATTGATGTATACAATTAAAAAAAATAAACTACATATTTGTAAAAAATATCTGAGTTTCTTTAACAAAAATATAACTATTATTAATTTAAATAAATGCTTTAATAAATATGATTTAAGTTACAAAGTACTTAAAAGAGTTTTTCAGAAATATGAAATTATATTCGTTTTGAATGATTTAAATAAATGCTTAACTAATATATAAATATTTAATCATGAGTTTCCAACTCAGAAATGAAATAGAAGCATTTCTTTGGTGAAATGTTGAGGTAATATGAGTCTTATTCTCACATTCAGTGCAATAATTTATTTTTTATTTTTTTATTTTTTAGTTATATGTAGAAATACTTTTTGACAATTGTTTTTTGACATTATAAAATTCAAATTTTCTCCCTCCCTTTCCCCCAAGGTGGTGAATAGTCTTATGTAGCCTATACCTGTATTTTCATGTAATACATATTTCCATATTGTTCATGTAATGATAGAAGCCACATATCATCTATACGAAAGGAATCTCATGAAGCAAATATAGTAGACAACATGCTTTGATCTCTACTCTAATGCCAACTGTTCCTTCTTTGACTATAGATAGCATTTTCATCATGAATTCCTTGTGGTTATCTTGGAAACATGCTTTGCTTATAATGGTTTAGTTCTTCCCAGTTGATCACTGTATAATATTCCTGTTGCTGTATATATTGTTCTCCTGGTCCTGCTCACTTCACTTTGCATCAGTTCATATAAGAATTTCTAGTTTTTTCTGAACTTATCCTATTCATTTTTCCTTATGGCACAATAGTATACCATTACGACCATATGCTATAACTTGTTCATCCATCTATTCCTGTAGTTATGAACAACCCTTCACTTTCCAGGTTTTTGACACTACAGAAAGAGCTGTTAAAACTATTGTGGAACAAGTATGTCCTTTTTCCTTCCCTCTGATCTCTTTGGTATAACAGTAATGATATTTCTGGGTCAAAGGGTAAGCAAAGTTTTATGGCCCTTTGACCCTGGTTCTGTATTACTCTCCAGAATGGTTATATCAGTTCACAGTTCCACCAACACTGTATTAGTGGCCCAATTTTCCCACATCTCCTTCAACATTTATCATTTTCCTTTTTGGTCATATTAGCCAATCTGAAAGGCATGCAGTAGAATATCAGAGTTGTTTTATTCTGCATTTTTCTAATCAATAATGATTCAAAGCATTTTTTATATCACTATAGATAGTTTTAATTTCTTCCTCTGAAAATTGCCTGTCCATATCCTTTGACCATTTTCCTGGGGGAATGCTTTGTATTCTTATAAATTTGGCTCAGTTATCTATATACTTGAGAAATTAGGTCTTTGTCAAAAACTCTTTTTATGATTTTTCCCCAAAACTTGTTGTCTCCTTTTAATATTGGTTGAATTGGTTTTATGTGTACAAAATTTTTTTATCAGTGTTCATTAGAGAGATCTAGCTATAGTTTTCTTTCTCAGTTTTAGTTTTTCCGGTTTAGGTTTCAGTGCCATCTTTGTGTCATAAAAATTTGCAAGGATTCCATCTTCTCCTATTTTTGGAAATATTTTAGGTAGTATTGGAATGAGTTGTTCTTTGAATGTCCGGTAGAATTCATTTGTGATCCATCTGGCCCAGGGATCCATTTCTTAGGGAGTTCTGTAATGGCTTCTTCAATGTCTTTTGTGTGTGTGTGTGTGTGTGTGTGTGTGTGTGTGTGTGTGTGTGTGTGTGTGATTGGGGTTGTTTAGGTATTCTATTTTCTCTTTTGTTAACCTGTATAGTTTATATTTTTGGAAGTATTCATATCAATTTCATTTAGACTGCCAGATTTATTGGCATATAGTTCGGCAAAATTACCACCAATAACTGCTTTGGTTTCTTTGTTGGTAGTGATTTTGCCTTTTTGTCCAGCTCTAGTTAGTCCCCTGGGCTATCATTTCCTCTGTTATTTTGTGGACTGTTCTGTTCCTTTCTCTGCTGCTTTCCTGCCCTTGCCAAGTGGTCTGGGTTGGGCAGGTCTCCTCCTCTGAGATCTGCCAATGCAGGTACTCTGCTGCCACATGGGAATGGGAAGCACGAGCTTCCTCTCTGCTCTCTTTTGGCCTCAGGGCTCTGCAGCTGTCATGAGAAAGTTTGCAAATTTCGTGCCTTCTCTCCCTTCTATACCTGTGTGGAGTGGTTTAGGCAGGGCTTGTTCCCATTCTTCAGCTTCATTATTTCTGGCAGAGTTTCAGACTTTTGAGTTACTCCACATTCTGCCAGTTCTTGAAAATGCTGTACTGCCTGGTCTACTCTCTCTTCTTATCACAGAGAGACATATTCTTCCAGCTTTTCTTGTTTTGAAGCATTTACTTTTTTTTCTATGTGGAGGGATGAGAGTAGAGCATCCTTTATTCTGCCATCTTAGCTCCCAACATTCAAGTCCTAGAATTATTCTTATCATCTCCATGTACAAACTAATACACTCTCTCACATATTTACACATTTGTAGGAATCAGAATAGTACTGTAGATAATACTTTGGGATGCTGTATTTTGATAGGTCCAGACCTTGCATCATTGCTAGAAAACTCCTTTTGATGATGAGTTCCTATGTCTTCCACAATTTCTTCATTTAGTTTAGCCAACATTTGTTGGCTCTACCATCCACTCCTCTGAAAATCAAGAAACTTTATAATTGCCTTCTTTGCCAAATAAATGTAGCAATCATGTATTGGAACCCATCCTCTACTATTTCTTTCAACACTTTGCTGTGACTATCTTTACTTCTTAGCTGCCATTGTCTGAGATCCTGTTATTCCTCTGTTCCCCACTGCTACTTCTACTATTATTGCTTTGGCTGAAGTGTTATTAGTAAAGTCTTCTCACTCTAAAGAGTTAGGTCATGTTATGTAGAGATGGATGCATGGAATCTCTGCAAAGATACAGGGATAGCCTCACCCAGAATTCCAGGGCCCCCCCCTGGAGAACTTTGGGTGAGGGGGAAGTTGAGAAGAGTTGGCATTTGCTTTGTGGGGGCCGAAGTGAGCAGACACACTGTTTACTGCTCCTGTGTTGGGGGGTTCACCTGAGTGGCCATTGTGGCATAAACCAGTGTGGTTTCTACTCAGGGGTTAGCCTTTTTGTTAGAATTAATCCTTATAAATATCAATATAATAATTATTTAGTGATTTAGCAAATTAGATATATAAATTATCTAACAAGAGAGCAAATTCAGTTAGGTGCCTTCACCCCCTCCTGTGGGGAGAAGAGTAGCTTGATCAGGGTCACCTTTCCTTATCCAAATACCTTCATTAATTCCTTTAGATTTCCTTTTTACTCCTTAATATAACCTTTACCTTCAATATCTGTACCTGGAAATTATTTGGGGGAATACTCACAACTCAAGTCTGGTCATCTAATTTGAATCCTGTCAGCTGCCAGTTTTAAGAAGACCATTCATCTCAGTCCTCAACAGTTATATAGCTAGCTTCTACTTATTCCTTTATCAGACCTGTGAGGAATATAAATTAAAGAAAGGGAACATTATTGGAGTTCAGCCATAACAGAAACTTACCAGAAGAATCTTAGCCAGTCTCCATTTCCAACTGAAACAACAACTGCTAGGGGGGAGGGGTTTGAGATCTAGGAGTGTCTAACCCCCTCCTTTCTCACTGAAGCCTGTCAATCAGTGTTTGTGACTTGAAGGTCTACTGGCCCTGACACATTTATCTGCTTCTCCAAATTATCTGTTATTATCATCATAACAGTCAAGATACCATATAACTGGTGCTAGTGAATATATCTTTGGTTCTATCATGGAATAGTCCTACTGCCTCAACTCTATAAGAATATAAAAGGACACCCCCACAAATCTCCAGCTATGGAACTTCCTTACTTGTCCCAAACAATGGTTTCCAGCTCTTATTCATAGCTGAAGATGTGCAAAATCATTCATCTCTTTCTCAAATCAAGGTGCAGGGAGAATTCTGATACTCCCCTTCCCTGACTTATATACATGTACATACACACACACATTCACACACCACATGAATTAGCTACTCCTGTTATGTCTCTTGAGTCCAAGGATAAATTAATGTGCATCTATCAATTTGCTTTTCAATTCCCATCATGAAGATACTAGAAGGAAAATGGGGAAAAGAACAACCAGACAGTCTCTATCAAGAGAAAAATTGTCATAGCAAACTCATTTACATATAAAATGTGTTAGGCTTCTAAAAGTGACATTCTTTGTAACTACATCTTTGATACATTTCACAGTCACAGAATTTCAGAGTTGCAAGCATTCCAGAAGTGATCTACTGTAATTAAATCTGTATCTGAAAAAGATCTACTTCCCTTTGTAGCTGAAAAATTCTCATCCATACTTTGCCTAAGAACAAGAGAAATCTATGACTGTGAGATAACTCTTTCCATTTTTAGACACCTACTTATTGAGAGTTTTCCTGACATCAAACTTCATTTTCATCTTTTGCAACATCTACCAATAACTCTTAGTTTTGTCCTTTGAGGCCAAATAACAAGAGTCGTATTCCTCTTCAAGAGGATGCCCTTTCAGTACAGGAAGCCAGTTCCTATTGCCCTCCAAGTCTTTTCTTCTCCATACAAAACTGGTATTTAAAACCCTTTTGCTCTAATCATTCCTCATATGGCATGAACTTGATGCTTTTCACCATAGTGGTTATTCAGTTATTCTCAAGTTTTAATATCCTAATGAAAAAAAGTGATTTCAAGAAATCTATGCAATATTGCAGATGTGGCATGACTAGGAGAAAGAACAGAAATACTATTATCTTCTCATTCCTAGATTCTATGCCTCTTACCTAGGACCATATTTGTTTTTTAATTCTGTTAATTTATATTAGAGGAACAGTCCATAAAAATCTCCAAATCTTTTTGTAATTATCCTTAAAATGTGCCTTCCTTCAACTAGGCCTTTGAAGTTTATTTTTTGAACCATAGTCTATAACTTTATATTTATCTTTTTTAAAATGTTATCTCTTTCAAATAAAATGTTGATTAATGGAAAAGAGAGTATGGCTTCAAGTCAGACGACCTGAGTTCAAATATTTACTCTGCTATTTACTACCTTCAATACTTAAGAATGATATCTATATATCTATATGTTATTTAGGAAACTATATATATATATATATATATATATATACTATACATATATTATATATGAGGAAAGTAAAACCTAGATCAGTGTATATATCTATATGTAAATATATCTGGCTTTTAATTTCCTCACATGTAAAATAGAAAATTTCCAGATTCCATGATCTGAAAATTCCATACCTGATCTCTGATTTGTAAGTGGAAGAGTCTAAACTTACAGACACCAATCAGAGCTCTATTTTATGATTCAGTCATATTTTGTGCCAGCCAGATTTATGGGGGTGGGGGTGGGTGGGAGCAATATCATTTATGTTTAAAGCACTATGGAATCAGGCTATTTATTTTTAAATTACTAATTTCTTCATGTATAATAGTAGAGAGCTTCAAGGGTAGTCTTTTTAGACTGTCATAAAAATAAATAAAACCCTCTAATTTAAAGAAAGCTGTGTTAATAAAACTAGTTTCTTGCTTTTTCTACACCAGGAGCCTCCCACTAATTTAACAGAGAATCTACACATCAAAATTACTCTGTAAGAGGGTAAGCCAAGAAGCACATTAGCCCTATCCTAGAATATATGCCAACAATGGTAAGTTTTATAGTACTGGCACTAGGCATCACTTGTTGTATTGTATGACCTATATATTTCAGTCTCACTCTTTCTCCCTCCTTACCCAAAGCAAAATGACAGCCATTTCCTTAGCCCACTGGGGTTGGCAGGATTTGTGTTCGTTACTTCTTTGCTTCCCAAGCCTTCCTGGGTTAAGGGAACTTCTTTTATTTGATCAGGGGCTGAGAAATGAGAGCCACTCAGCTTCAGAATCTCTCTGCCAACCCCTGGCCATCATTGGCAGTTCCAACTGCCAATTGGACAGAGACCTATTATTTGCTCATTCCCACTTTCTAAGTCCTGCTCTGTAGGTTAGGGCTACACATAAAGTATGCTTTGTGTTTAGACTTTATACTGAAAGGGCATAAACAACATAATTTTCTTTTTTGTACATGGCAGCAATAGAGGAGAGCATACTCTTCTTGAGTTGAATTGACCTGCTGAAGGCTTAGTCTCTACAGGGAAATAAATCTCTCATACCTTTATGTTTGAAATAGTAGATTTTGAAGGGGCAAGAAGGATCTTTTACTTTGCCTTTCTCTATAAAACAAAACTTATTTCCCCACTCTTCTATATATCTAGAAAACTTACAAATCATTCACTTAAACTTGACTGTACTACTTAAAACAAAATAAAACATTATATCCCTTGATATTTTTCCTGATGAAAATTCAGTATCCAGCATTAACCCTGGATCAGAAGGAATATTAGGTGAACATCCCTTCTACTTTTTGTTACCATTTTCATTTTATTTTTATCAACTCTAACTATAGCTGCTTATCTCTTCTTTATCTATAAAATAATAACTTAACTCTTTATATATCCAGAATTCAACTATCCATAAATGACAAATGTCTGGTACATAACTAAGGATCAGGAAGTAAGAAACACAAAGTTCACAAATCTGCATCTGTGATCAGTATCTGACCTGACCATGTAAGTTAAAAGAGGCCTATTTGATCCCTTCTTATCCTGTAAGTCTGTAAGAACACTTATAGAACTCCCCACAGTGTACACTTCAATTAGGCGACATTTTCCTACTTCACTGAATAGAAAGAAGTCATCCAGTAAGAATTCTTTTAGCTACCCTCCTTTATTCCCCATTTTCTCATAATCATTACTCATTCTCTCTTCTTCTTTTATCTAGGACCCCTGGGAACGGCATCATCGCCTGTATATTTTGAAGGGGTATGTATGAATAGAAAACTTGAGGTCATGGTGAATGCAATGGAATGTACCAAAACAGTGTCAGGAGGAGGTAGGGTGGAATGTCTATCTCATATAGAGGTGAAATGAGTAGAGCAAGTAAAGGGGAGAAGGAAATGTAGGAATGGTAGTACTAGAACCCAATTCTCATCAGAACTGGGATGAAGAAAGAATAATACACACAATTAGAAAGGTAAAAATCTCCTTAATATACAGATAAGAAAGAAGGAAAGGAGAGGAGAATAATAAGGGGATAGGACAAGGAAGGGACCAAGCAAAAGAAAGTCCCTTAAGGGTCTAAAAAATGAAAGTAAGGAAATAATAAAAGTGTTGGTGAAGGTCTTCAAATTCATATGCCCAGACTGCAATTTCAAGCTACCTGTGAGCACCCTTCATCTACCATTGCCCCAAAGAGCAGAGAGAGGAAGTGCTCACTTTTGGCCATTGTACAGAGCGGTGAGGAATGCAAAAAAAAGTCCTTGGACACTGGGAAGAGGAGGAATGGAGCAGCTCCCACAGTACCAGTTTTGTACACATGCCACTACTTCCCCAACCCTGGTGTAGAGTATTAAAACAAGAAACAGGATACCTAAATAAACTTATTTAAGAAAAATAAATTGAACAAGCCATAAATGAAATTTCTAAAACCAAGTATCAGAATCAGCTGGATTTAAAAGTGAATTCTACCAAACATTTAAGAATCGACTAATTCCAATATTAAACAAATTATTTTAATAATAGTAATGAAGGAGTTTTACCAAACTCCTTTATGAAACAAATATGGTGCTGATACTTAAACCAGGAAGAGGAAGAATATAGAAAGAAAATTGTGGACTTCTCTGAGAAATGACTATGGATACAAAAATCCTAAACAAAATACCAGCTAGGAGACTGCAACAATATATCATAAAGATAACACATTGTGATCAAACAGGATTTATACCAGGAATGCAGGGATAGTTTAATATAAAGAAAATTATCAACATCATTGATAATGTCAATAAAAAGTAATAAATAACATGATTATATAAATAGATGCAGAAATTTTTTGGACAAAATACAACTACTCCTATAAAAGTCACTGAAAAACATAGGCACAAATCATTTTTCTTAAAACAATAAGTAATATCTACATACAATGATGAGCAAGTATTATCTATAATTGGGAGAAGCTAGAATCCTTCCCAATAAGATCAGGAATGAAACATGATGGTGCGTATCACTAGCAATGTTTAATATAGTATTGGAAATGCTAGCAGTACCAAAAAGAGAAGGAAAAGAAATTGAAAGAATCAAAATGGGCAAAGAGGTGATAAAACTATTACTGTTTACTGATGACATATGTGGAACATCCTAGAAACTCAAATAAAAAATTAGTTGAAATGATCAATAATTTTAGCAAAGTAGCAGGGTACAGATAAATCCATATAAATCATCAGTATTTTTATATATTGTTGACAAGGTCCTGCAAAAAGAAATAGAAAGACATACTAAAAAAACAGACTAAAATATTCAGTAAAACAAAAAAAACCTTTTACATAAATAAGGTAAGTTTTAAATAATTGAGAAATATTAATTTTTCATGGATGGGCAATATCAATATAAATAAAATTATAACCCTACCTAAACTAACCTACTCATTCAATGACATTCCAAATAAATTATTGAAATAATAATTATTATTTTAGAAAAATGAAAATCTCTAACTATATTATTTTTTTCTCTTCTGAAATTATTCTATGAAAAGTCACTAATTGTCTATAAATTTCCATATGCAACCATTTAATATCAATATTCATCCTCTTTGATTTTCATTTGTATTGACCCATATTGAGTGTTTTTCCAACAAGTAATCTCAGTTCTATTTTCTCCTCCCTTCAATCTATTATCCATACAACTTTAAGTTTATTCACAAATATAGACATAGATCAATTTCTATGAACGTAAAGTTTCTATGGTTTTCTATTGCTTATTGAATAATGTTCAAACTTCTTAGACAGGCATTTAATAGTTCAGCAAATCTGGAACCATACTACCTTTTCACGCCTATTTTTTACTCTTTAAGCATTATATTACTATGCCTTCTATTTATCTCTTATATTAGTACTCTTTATGTTTCTTTTCAGCAGCATTTTCTGTCTCAATAAAATTACCAGCTCTTTTTTAAATATCCACGCATTTTCTCAAATCTTTCTTTACTCTTTCTATTATAATCATCATTATCAATATTGGATTGAAAGGTGGGAGGACCTTAGACATCATCTAGACCACCTCCATGCCTCTGAAATTCCTACCCATTCTTTTCAGTCCAGTTCAAACATTGCCTTTTCTTTGTCTCTTTCTAATGTATTCCTTTATGAATCTCATTTAACCCTCCCAATTAATTAATTAAAAATGGTTATTTCCCAGTAAGGTCTTGATCTGCTACAAATGCTCCCAGGGGTGGGTTCATATTAATCAGTCCCCTTTTCCACATGCATCATTGTGTATTTTAGTTAACGAAGGCTTTATAGCAGCATCCCCATGCATCAAATATATGTAGTCCATAAAAGAACATTGACCATGTCTAAGAATGAAGTTATCATCTTACCTTTCTAGATCCTGCATTTCTAGTTCATTATCTCAGTTTAATTTTTCTCTCTGTGTCTCTCTTTCTGTCTATCTCTCTCTGTTTCTATTGCTGTCTCTGTCTCTGTCTTTTTCTGTCTGTCTATCTCTGTGTACATGTTTGGTAGCAAGGGTAGATTAGGACGGAGGAGAGATTATTTAGTGAGTATATGAGGGAATAGGCTAATGATAAATATGCACAGAGAGAAACTGAAAGGGTATCAATAAAATAATTTAACAAGTTTTAGAAAAAAATCAAAAGAAGTTCAGGAGGCTAAACGAATAACATATTTTGTCACTACTTTTTATATGTAATTTGTTTCTTTGTGTGCTATCATTTATATAATGAGTTAAGGTTTGCAAAGCACAAATACATACTTAAAAAACTATAGATAAAATGCCAGTTTCGTGGGGGGTGGTTCTTGAGGTGAGCCCCTGAGTGCCGGATGGTACCCTTTGCAAGATTGTAAGACTCCATAACTTAGCTTAGAATAAAAGATAAATTAATTAATTTGATATTCATGTTCAAGTGACTGGGAGGACAGAATAGGTGGGACATTTTTCCTAGAAGGGATGGATTCTGGCCTTCTTATACCCTTTTGACAACAGGTGCTATGTGGCTAGAGAAAGGATGATGATGGTATGAGGTTAGGCCAAAGTAGAGGATGTTTATCACCTGACTTGGGCAAGAGTGTTGTTTTTGTGTCCCAAATACAGAAGGGGTGTCCTTCATAGTTTAAGGGGTGGGTATATGTCCTAGATTACAGTCCAATGGTATCAAGAGCAAAGCTGGAAGGTATATCTCTGGGTTCATCTCAAAATCTAGGGGAGAATCCATGGGGAATATTTCTTTTGGGTGTCTTTCCTTATCATAAGCCCCTGATGCCCAGAGTCACCTTTTCCTTAGCATTACAAGAATGTAAGGAAGGAAAGGAATTTTCCTGCTTAAACACTTGTGAGTTTCGGGTGTACAAAGGAAAACTCAGGGTCCCATGCCATTGGCACTATATGAGTTTTTTTCTTCTTTGTGAAGCTTCATTTGCATTTATTTATAATTATTATATGCAAATTTTAAAAGTTATTTTTTTAATCTGTAGGTTTTATCACCAAATTAGACTTATTGGTAAACTAGGCTAGGAACAAAGTATTATGCAAACTTTTTATCTTCTCCATTTCCAAGTCCAGTGTATTACACATCTTAGTTGGTTAACTGATATATGTTTAATTGAATTTCTTGTCATACATAAATAAAATATCTATTAAATTTGATCTTATTAACCTTAACCAATTATTTTAGGTAGTTAAGATTTTTTTGGTTTCTTATCTTGTTACTGAATACATTAGCTATTTGTCCCAGCTTTATTTTATCTCAAAATGTGTTAAACATACCAACTTTAGCAAAGAATCAAATGAGATAGTGCATTTAATGTGTTTTATGAATCTTAAACATGTATATGAGAAAGATAATGTAATGAATACTGTATTTGGAGTTAGGAAGAACTGAATAAGAATGTTGTCTCAAACATTTATTTGCTTTATTACATTGGGAATATTTATAACATTGGGAACAACATCTCTGAATACCATTTTCCTCATCTATAAAATGAGAATAAAAGTCAACCATGATGGTAAATAGTCTTTTCTTCTAGGAAGGCTAAGGTCTATGATAGGCTAAATTTGGGAGTTTTTAGTGCAATAGAGTTCAAACCTATTGATTTCTGCACTGTCCTTTGCCAATTTGGTGAAGGCTTCAGGTGGGAATCTTCTCTAAGAAGGAGTGAATCACCTCAGGTCAGAACAATGCGGCAGGTCAAAACTCTCATGTTGATAACTACTGGGATCTGGCTGATTTATTCTCAAATCGAAAAGGATAAGGAGAATTCTACTAAAAATAAAATAAATGGCACAAGGAGGAGTGAAGGATAAACATAATAGATCTTCATTATAGGGCTAAGGAAGAAGGCCAAATGAAATAATGTATTTAAATGCCTCAAAGCAGAAGGCAAAGTCAGTTTTTCTACTTATTACTATTATTAATTATTACTTTCAGAGTAGGCAAAGTACAATCTTCAGTTCAGAGAAATAATAAAAACTAAAAAGTCTTTTTGGAATAATCCAGAAAACTATCAAGGAGGGGTTAGTTTGGAATGATTTTTCTACTATACTTTCGTTTATTCTATTAGGAAGAGAAGAGCCTACTCATTGCTATAGCAAACCTATTATTTTTAGGGCATCTCCCTCCCCTTTATAATTATTTGACAACAAAAAAAAATTATTCCAAAGAATAAAATTTCACTTTTTATTGCTTGCAGGGGCTATCCTTCTTAAAGATCTAAGCAAGTCACCTCAAAAGGAAACTCTTTGCACACTTCTCAAAATGCTTAAATTAGAGAAACAGAGACAAGTGCTGTTGAATGAGCACTCCAATAAAAAATGAGCAGACTCCTTCAGCTCTCATAGGAAGATCAAACGAAAGGGCTTCGGATTTAGGGATTACTGGGATCAATTCAGTCAGACAACAAAGCAGATATTAAATAACAAAGAAAACGGCTAGAAGATTTTTCCCCCCATTTAGCAGGAAACAAGTTTTTTGACAGTGAAAGACTTTAGAAGCTCACAAATATAGCATAAAGTACTATTCTTTTCAACTTGTCTTGAATAGAATGACATGGTCTTTTTTCCCCCTTTTAATTTGTTTCAGTTGCACATTTTTACAAAATCCCTTTTCCCCAGCTCCCTGTTGGACAAAGACAAAAATAAAGCCAGAATATTTTGTACTTCAATTTCAAGGGAAGAAGTGCTGACTCAGAAATGTTTCCTTCCATATGCAAAGAATTTGGATCCCACTGCCAATTTCCCTAAAGCCTTTCCAACATGCCTCTAGTTGACTGCTTTAAAGGCACTCACTGCCTACTCTCAGGAAGGGAGAAAGATGAAATGTCCAGTTGTCAAACCATAATAAATCGATAGATTCCTTTTTGTGAATATGTTTCTCAAAAGAAATGTAATGCAGAGGCATATAACTAGCTTCCAAAGAAGTAGAATGATTTTACTCAAGGGAAATTCATAGGCGATGGAAGGATTCAAGCACAGTGTAAAGTAAACATCTTTCTGGAATGTCATGTAAGGTACTTGAATCATAGTATCCCAGAAGTGGAAGAGACTTTAAAGGTCATCTAGTGAAACTCTCTTCCAAATGCAGAAAAAGACAATTCATTCCATTTTGAGAGAGCCCTAATTTTGAGACAATTGCTCCTAATATTAAGGTTAAATCCATTTCCCTTTAATTTTCTCCTATTGGCCTCACTATTTTTTCTCCACCAGTTAAGTAGATTAAGCCCAATATTTCTTCCATGTGACAAATGTTCAGATATCTGAAGAATACTGTCATGTTCCCCTAGTGGTGTTGTTTTCTAGCCTAATTACTCCTCTGTCTTTTGACAGAACTTCATATGATGTAGTTTCAAGTCTTACTCAAGTACTGACCTCTCTTTTAGTGTATTCCAGATGGGCAATGTCCCTTTTAAAATGTAAACTAGATGATATCTAACATAAATTTAAATTTTAAAATGCTATCATCACCTGTTGCTTAGGGATTTGATGGGAAAACAAAACCAAAAAAAAAAAAAAACCAAATATAAAGCCACAAAATATCACCACTTGTTTGAAATGATTGGTTTTTCCTAAGTTGCCAATAAATTAACAAGTTATTAAGAGCCCACTCTGTGCCATTACCTTGCCACTATTGTTGTTTTGAACACTTATAAGCAAAATGTTTTACTACTACAAAATTAAAAAAAAATAGACATATAACATATGAGGACAGCTAGATGGCACAATTTATAGAGTACCAGGCCTGGAGACAGGAAGACCTGAGTTTGAATCCAGCCTTAGACACTTGCTAGCTGTGTGACTCTACACAAATCACTGTAAAAGGAAATGGGAAACTCCCGTTTTGTCAAGAAAACACCAAACGAGGTCATGAAGAGTCAGACTGGACTGAAGCGACTGGATAACAACACCACCATCTCTTTAATACTTTCACTGTTATCTGTTCTTGTATAGAATATGTATTGTTGATTAACTTTCTGTACAGAGGATCATCCACTCTCAGTAATTCCAGCATCACACAAGTGTTCTGAGCACTGTGCACTGTCAATAAATGTCATGCATTAACCAAACTACTATGATTGAATGATAATTGGTAAATGATTTTAGGAATCTTGCCAGTACCAACTCCAATGCTAACGAGAGGGGAAAGAAGTCCTCTGGATATTGAAGTCATTCTGATGACATGACCAAGGTAGGGAGAGAGAAGGCAAAGTTACACACACACACACACACACACACACACACACACACACACACACACACACTATAAGGGGAAATGGGGTTTTTTGGGGGTTGAATATATTAAAAGGTTAGGTCACCAGGGAACCGAATAATTATCAATCCCCAAAATGATTTTAGTGATTTATTTACAAAACATAGGAGAGAGTGGAAGTAGGGAGATGAGAAGAGGGTAGAGTAAGAGATTATATTCCAGTCTGGGCTTTACTCCAGCAGGGCTCCAGAGGCCCAGTCAGAGTCTAAAAGTCAATTAACAAGGGTTAATTTAGCCACAAAGGCTTCTCCCAATCAAGGGAGCCTCCTGGAGGCTAGTACCTCCTGGGAGGTTAAGAGTCAGCCTTCTTCACTCACCACTGTAGTTCCAAGAGAGAGATTTAAGAGCAGTCTCACCAAGGTCTCAGGGTCTCAGGTCCAGAGCTCCTCCACATCCAAGAAAGAACCAGAAGTAACTGATTGCTTCAGCCACTCACAAGATATATTCTGTGTGCTGTCAGTTGACTTCATCCATTGGTTAAGGACCCGTTCTCCTAAGTGCATGAAGGAACTTGTTCACATGTTTTAGAATTGCAGAAAAATTCTTAACATATCCTTTGTACTTTATGATTAAACTATGGGTCTTCTGTGGAGCCACAGCTAATGCTGACATGATTGGGGATGCAGCATTAGCATTGTGAGATAAATTGCATCTCTCTCGCAGAAGGTAAGAAACTGTAATATAAATAGCATTTGGTAAGATGAGTATATATTTTGCCAACACCAAATTCCTTAATAGCATAAATATTCACAAAAAATTGTTTTCAATGCAATTGATTCAAGAACACTAAAAGAATGATTTATTTTTATTTATAAGTGTAATTTGTTCACTTACTTAGATCACTTTTATTGAGGGACTACTCTAATTGGTGCTATGAGGACTACAAAAATGACTTGCAATCCAGGAACTGTTCATCTAGCTAATATTTTCAAGTTGAGTGATACTCACCTTCAAATTACAAATATTTAAAATTATTTACTCCAGAAAGGGAAATATTAAGTATAGGTAGTGTTTTGTATAAAGTAGCCTAAAAGTCTTAGTGTGATTTTTAGTTGCTACAGGGCAATCTTATATTTTTTCAATAAGTAAACCATTAAAATATTTGATTTTACAATTAATATGTCTTTATGAAATGAGATAACTTCTATCAAATCCCTGGGCTTTTTATGTAGTCATCTCATTGTTCTAAAGTGGAATGCTACTGAGTGAACAGTATTGAAAAAAATTTTTTTCTAGACATGCAATTTCATTAGTGTAGAGAACTCCCAATCATAGCTAGAATTAATATAGTGTTTTAAGTTTTGTAAAGTGATTTACCAATTAACTCTGGGAGGTAAGTGCTATTATTATCCCTATGGAACAGATGAGGAAATGGAGGCATACAGAGGTCAAGTGACTTACTGAGAATCATACAGCTAGGAAGCATCCTTCAATTCTTCTGGACTCTAGGTCCAGTAGGCTATCCAATACACTATATAACTGTTTCATTAGGGAGTAATTTGTAGAAAGATTTAACAGCTGGCTTTTTCATAGCACTTTTAGATTTACCAATCACCTAAACAAAACCCATTTGATCCTCATTACTCTGTCCTAAATAGATGTGTTCCCCATTTTATAAGTATAGGAACATAGGCTTTGAAAGACTAAATGACTTGCCTGTGGCCACACATCTAGTAGCTAGCAGAAGTGCAATTTGAACAGAGTTTTCCATTACACATTTCAATTCAATTTATGGTGCATGACTCTCATGCTACATGCATCTACACAAACACACACTAATTTAAGTAGCATTGATAAAATTAATGATGTGAAATAAAATAAACCACTTTTTGAAAAATACAAGGTTCCACATTTTACCTATAAAAGATCAGAACTCTTTACTTGTACTAATAAACATGCACAAATTGTATATAGTGAAACACCATTCAGGTATTTGTTTTCTCAATGTCCATTAAATACTGCCAATAAAACAAATAAACTTACATCATTCATTTGTATTCATGGAATGGCTTATGAAAGAATCTGGCGACTTCTATTAGTGATGTTGTATACAGTTTCTCTGACATGGCATGCACTGTTGCTCATTCAGAACAAATGTAGCTCAGTTCTTGCTGCTCAAAATTTAGTATATTTTCTGATGTTCCCATATGCACTCACCTGTCCAGTAAACAGTTACCATGTACTGCTTTGACTAATAAATGATATATTTTGGATCTGTCCCACATATCACCTTTCAGTGCCTCTTTCTATACCAAGATCACATGAGAATATTTGGATTTTATCTCTTGTTTATTTACTTTTTAACAAATTCCCTCTGACTTAAAAAAATAAAACAGTATCCTCAGCAGAATAAAATGATAAAAAGTTATCATTTAAGCTCTGCTTTTCTTAATTAAATCTGTCATTTAAGTATTTTCATCTGGTCAAGTTGTTTCTTGAACTTTTAATGATGCTTTCAAAAATCTATACAGTTGAAAAATTTATATCTAGCACTGACAGTTACTGGGATGGAAAAGAATACCTAACTACAGAGCATATAAACCAAATGGAAGATTTGTGTTTTCAAAATTGAACTACTTTTACTCTGGAAAAAAAGAGGAGGAATTCAGAGAAAGGATAGGATTATAATATCTGAAAACAGAGAGGGAAAGGCTGATTTTTCAAAATTATATTTTGCCAATTTCATATAGACATAATTTTAATAATTTTGGGCATTTTGAAATTCACGTTCTTTCCTTCCCTCCATATTGTTCCCCCTTCCCAAGATGACAAATAATATGATATAGGTTAGACATATGCTATCCTGCAATATATATTTTCATGTTATCATGCTGTGAAAGAAGACATTTCATTTATATAAGAAAAAAATTCATGAATGAAATAAAGTGGAAAATAATCCAGATTGATCTACATTCAAACTATCGGTTCCTTCTATCATAGTGAATCCTTTTTTTGACATAAGTCCCTTCGAATTGTCTTGGATTCTTACATTGCTCATAATAGTTAAGTCATTCACAGGTGATGATCATACATTATTGTTGTTATTGTGTACAATATTCTACTGGTTTTTTCGCTTCACTTTGCATCACTTGATATGAATCTTTGCTTTTCTTTATTGTAGTGGTTATCTTATTCATTATTTCTTATGGCACAATAGCATTCATTACAATCATATATCAGATGTCAAGCTTTTCCCCAGCTAATGGACATCTCTTGTTTCCAATTCTCTGCCACCACAAAAAGAGTTGCTTTAAATACTTTTTTGTACAAATTGGTCCTTTCCCCCTCTTTTATCTCTATGGGATAGAGAACTAGTACTGGTATTGCTGGGTCAAAATGTATGTGTAGTTTTATGAACTTCTGGGTATGGCTGCAGATTGCTCTCCAGAATGCTTATATCAGTTCACAGCGTCACCAACAGTGTAACAGTTTCCCAGTTTTTCCACATGCCTTCTGACATTTATCATTTTCCTTTTTTGTAATATTAGTCAGCCTGATAGGTATTAGGAAGTACTTTAGAGTTGTTTTAATGTGTATTACCCTAATTAATAGTGATAGAGAATTTTTTCAAATGACTAAGTATAGTTTTAATTTCTTCATCTGAGCACTGCCCATTCATAGATTGATCATTTACCAATTAAAGAATTACTTGAACTCTTATAAATTTGACTTAGTTCTCTACATATTTAAAAAATGAAGCCCTTCTCCAAGACACTATAAAAAATTCCCTAGTTTTTGTTTCCTTTATCATATTAGTTGCCTTTGTTTTGTTTGTGGAAAACCTTTTAATTTAATAAAACATATATTTTATATCTTGTAATGTTCTCTATGTATTTTTTGGTCATAAATTCTTCCCTTGTCCACAGGACGCATGAGTAATCTATTTTGTGCTCACCTAATAGGTTTATTATGCCACCTTTTACTTATAAATCATATTTCCATTTTATCTATATCTAAGAATCTGGTGTGAGGTGTTTTTCTATGCATAGTTTCTGATGGTTGCTCAATTCTTATAGGACTTATGTCTTCTCTGCCAAGGAGAACAACTTCCATATTGGTTATGGCAGAACAAAACAAAAATGACTAACCAAGATTTGATAGCCAAGATAAAGAAAAAATATCATTTGGGTCACCTCGCCCTGAACAACTACTTCTAAGATACTAATAAAACTTCACAGATATAACTTATAAAACCACAGATAGGGATATGTGAAAGAATATGCAAAACAGGAGAGCTATCATAAGACTGGAAATTCAGGAGTTGTTGAGTCAGAGCTGTTTTTGAATGTGAATGGGTCAATATTTTTAACTCTTTGGTAGTTTCCAGAAAGAAAAAAATGCACTGAACTTTCAAGTGGGGTAAGACGAACTGACTGCCTCCCTCTACTTGCCAATTCATGGACACATTATGCCTCTGCCTCTTCTGATTTAGAGAAACCAGAATTTTGAAATAAGATTGTCCTGGAGATGTAGTGATATTTGGAAATACAGAAGTCCCACTGAATGTTGTACTATGAAGACCATAAAAATCAGTGTAAATAATTATGAGTCAAGAAGTGACAGAAAAATAATCTTGAAATACAGTTTCTCAGAGTATTAACTTTATAAGTATGAGATACAAATATCTTACTAGCTACCAGAGGTTATAAAAGCTACTACCAGAGTGGTGGAGGCCCACAACAGAGGAAGTGCCAGAGGGGAGATGCAAAGAATTTAGCAAGGAAAATATCAGTTTTAGAAATACTACCTCTTAAAGTGAGAATAATTAGCTATGGACTGACAGAGGCTTTTGAAAATCAACTGGGGTTTCCATCTAATGGAGAATTTCACATTAGAAGAACATCATAAAGTCATAAAGAAAGAAAAGGACTTTCTGGGCCAAGGGTCAGGAAGATCCTCATTGTCACATATGTACTCTACACATGTATTTCACTACCTTTGAACATTACATTTGAATTCACTTTCCCTGGGGACCTAGTTTATATGAGGAGTAAGTGAGTGCCCCTTTCTTTCCAATTCCATTTTGGGGAATGTATTATATTACCTTTTATTACTATATCTTCTCATAAAACCCTTCTTAAATTTTGAGATGATTATCTCCAATTTTATCTGCCTATACTTTATTTGAACATAGTTGATTGCACCTTGTCAGTCTGAAGTTCTAACAAATTTTACTACTGTGGATTTGCCACTCTATTCATAAGTCTTCCTGTTAAAATTTTTAAGCAAAACTATTAAGTAATTGTGAGTTTTTCAGTCTCTGTAGTCAGAGGATTTACCTTAAAATTCTTCCTCTGATATAATTCTGTGACATTGGGCAAGTCACTTAAATTCTTGCAGCCTCAATATTCTCACCTAAAAAAAAGATGGGAATGGAATAGATCAAAGGGATTCAATACAGGACTGTACAGCCAATACTCCTAAATGAAGTGAACCAGATTAAAATATAATTCAGAAATGCTGAACAAAATAAATAAAATGACAATAGAATATAGATAATGTTAATATGTGTTTTTCTGAGATGGGAATCCTTTTGTACAGTTTAGTGACCCCTGTTTCTATTTGAGTTTGATGCCTCCGAACGAGATGATCTCTGAAATTATTTCTGGCTTATGTCTAGAATTGGGGTTCTTCACAATTATGACTTGCAGTTTATTCATTATTTATAGTAAGCTGACAGTTGCAATTCAATATAATTAGTTTTCCTTATAATCCTATATGTTTTTACATTAAAGTTATTATGTTGAGACAGTCTTGTAGGGTTTACTGAGTGCCAAAGGCGGCAAAAATGTTGAGAACCCCAGATCTAAAACTTAAATTTGTATACCCTTTGAAAAATATTTCCAAAGTCATTTAATGGAGTCTTAATAAAAATTTTATTATAGTTTTAAATAATCTAACTTTAAAAATTAAAACATAAATAAAAGTTTTTTTTCAAGGAAACCAAAGTTCTGCTTCATCATCTTTAGGCAACAAAAATTCTAGCTCCTTCAACCAATAAAAGGAAGCAAAACTGCTGATCCACAATTTTGCCCATTGTTTACCTTCCTCCTGGCATGACATTCTTTCTCTATAATCCAAAGAGTTTTGTGAACAGGATCATATATAATCTAGAGTCTGTCTTGTTGATTATATTTCCCTCTTAAACTCTTCTGATTTATATGGACAAGGCTACATACTACAGTTTTAGAAAATAGGCCTCAGCTTCCTGTAGTATCAACTTTTCTTTAATAATCATGTTGAGAAGTATTAGCCAAAAATAACACTTTCCAGTGAACATCAATGTTGATTTAGGCTGAGAAATCATATTTTTTTTTACATTTTTTTCATGTTCTGTGTTTATAGAGAGCTGTGTTCTTCCCCACAAAGATCATACCAAATAATAAAGCTACAGCACAAAAAAAGGGGCAAGGGATATTTAAAGAAAAAAAGGTTACTATGTCCTCTTTCCCTATTTACTTAAGACTTCAAGATTACACAGCATCCTTGTTATTATTTCTGATTTCATTCTTATAGTTCATTTGTCCTGAAGATCTAAGAATACTTTAAGTAAAGCTATTGTAGAATACATCTGCTGATTCTTGAGCCCTATTGATGACCAACTCAGACTAGAATAGCAGATCAGAAGGAAGACAACAGTGATCCAGTCAACATTGTATTTTCTTAACTTATTTAATTCCATGTACAACAAATTGGTGGAGTATAAATCTGAAATCATTTCCTCAGTCTTTCTGATGATGATTTTAATTGTGAAAATGTGATTCTGTATCTATCTTAAAAGATATATATGCATATATATTCATAGACAGTTATTTAGACATTTTAATAGAAATATGATTTTGTTGGTTAAATACCAAAATAATTAATAATGCTCAGGATTTTACATGCAAAATTTTCATTTTGTATAATCATTGTTCATGTTTTCTTATAAATTCCTCATAAAGCATTTACCCAGCAGATAAAGCATTTACCCATAAGTTTTCCTTTGCTTCACTTAGTTTTTTAGTGGCGCCATTTTAGATGTTGAGCTGTTTCTTATTCTCAGCTCATGATCACTCACTTTCTTTTACAGTCAAACATATTATCAGTGTCTTTTATATCAATTCTAATATGCAAATCATCGGTAATGATGAGCTACTATAGCTTTCTAATCCTCAGAAAATTATTATATTGACTTTGAGGTGATTTGTCATTTTAGTTATTTTATGTTCATGGTATTCTGTTATTTACAAATATATAAAATGTATTATCAGAGCTCACTCCCCAATATGAACACTTAGGCTGATAGGATGGGGTCTTCAAAGGGTGATTATTATTCAAAAGTCTATCAGGTAGGGGGCAGCTGGGTAGCTCAGTGGATTGAGAGCCAGGCCTAGAGACGGGAGGTCCTAGGTTCAAATCCGGCCTCAGACACTTCCCAGCTGTGTGACCCTGGGCAAGTCACTTGACCCCCATTGCCTACCCTTACCACTCTTCCACCTATAAGTCAATACACAGAAGTTAAGGGTTTGAAATTAAAAAAAAAAAAGTCTATCAGGTAACCTGAGGAACAAGGATTATCATGTAAGTAAAGTTAGGTGTTATGTAAAAGTTCCCTTATACAAATCTGTTTGAGTATACAGAGTTGTATTTACCTGTAGTATGGCTGCCAGTTACTAAGTGACAAATTTTAAACATGGAGGTTCAATGAGGGATAAAGATGACTCATTGCTACCTTGGACCTGAAGGAATTTTTTTTCATAAAAACCTTGTAAAGTTTCCCCTAGTATTTGCTTTATATTGATCTCCTAATATGAGTACTTTTCCTGTGTTTATTGCTGACTCTTCTCTCTTCAAGATCCATACTTTCTGAATTCACCACCAATCTTGAGTGATTGGCTTTACAAACCCATCTATAGATGATTTCTCTGTTACTAAATAGAAGAAAATACAGTATACATAGTTTGCAATAGAATATCTAATGACTCAGCTGGATCTCTAGATCTCATAAAATCATTGCACAGAATATTGCACCGTGTTTTTTTTCCCACTTAATATCAAGGAAAAACAACCACAAAAGAAAAAAAGAATTTCTGTGTGCTCAAGGACACATGAGATCAGGTAGATTTACTACAACTGAACTACCTGACATCTCATTCATGCCACTAGGAGAAAGAAGAGTAAAAAAAAAACCTGATTGACTGTTTTTTCCTTATACAAACTTAGTTATGTTTTGGTACTGTTTTTTCCTGTGTCCACAGGCTATTAGAAATCTTTTTAACATCCCAACATACCCATACCTCAACTATTCAGATTTAGAAACCAGTTTCTGGAATTCACAAAGTTTGGTTGAAAGCCAGCCAGGGAATAAATATCTGCACATGCTGCATGTTCTTGCTCCTACTGCTTAAAAGGCAAATCTGAGCTTACTCTAAGGAATGGAAACACATCCACTGGTCTCTCCATTAAAGTAGGGAAATATGTAAAAGATGTGTGTTCTTCAACATGGACTGTTTGAGTTCATCATAATAGTTTTGCAACTTCCAAAGTTAATATATAAGAATATAAGAAAACTCTTCCTAACTTTAATGTATTTGTCTGGTACTTATTTCAATGGAGCACAAAATCATTTTTACTGCAATAACTGCTAGCTTCAAAAATCTTCCATTATTTTTCAAAATACCCTTCTCTTCTGTCTTATAATGAATTCTGGGTATTGCTTCCAGGGCAAAAGAGGGGTAAGGGCTAGCAATAGGCATTAATTGATTTGTCATGGGTTCACTAAAATTTTCTTTTAAGATTTTTGTAAGCATTTATTGTGTGCAAAGCACTCTGGTAAATATTGGAAAAGGCACACAATTTTAGATAAAACCTTCTAATATTCCTTATGAAACCTCCCAGAGTACTTTGAACCTCTGTTTTTGTTCATCCATCTTCTCTTCATTTTCTTTAATTTCAGAGGAAGAGGAAGAGAAGACCAAATCCTCTACTATTAACTTTGGTCATCTCTCCTCTTATTTTCCTTCTTTAATTATTCTCTAATTCTCTTGCTTTAAAAAAGTATTCTTCTTTATTGAGTTTCTCCCTCCCTATTGGATCCTCTTCTTTAATTTATAGCAATGCTCATGTCTTATTTTCTCCCAAACAAAACAAAAACCTTCTTTTCATATTTCTATGTCCTCAAACTATCCAAGTCTTCGAGTTTTAGGAGGGATGGATGTCAAATAGAAGGGTGGCCAGATTTGCTTTGTATGGCACCAGAGAGGAGAAAATAGTAGAAGTGGCAAAGAGGTAGATTTCAGTTTTATCTGGGGTAAAAGTTCCATGCTGTTATTGCTATCCCAATGTCAAATGCACTGTCTTATGGAGTAAATTATTTTTCCCTTAGAGGAAATCTTCAAGCCTAATATGGTTAACTATTTGTTTGGGATATTAAAAAAGGATTCCTATTCAAGAACAAATTGAACTTTGTAACATCTTCCATCCCTTCCATCCATGAAACTTCATGATTATTCTGCCTTCCAGGAAAGGAAGTCTGTGTGCTATATCTCATCCTCAATGCCATTGAGCTACTTTTATTCCCCTCAGTTAATCCACACATATGTATGTCACACCTTAGACTGCATTATATCACAGAACTATGCTGTCTCCAAGATACTGAATTTAAAAAGGCAACTACTAAAATAGCCTTCTATCCTTTCACCACTTCCATTCCTTCTTTTATACTATAGATGCTTTGTGCTCATAACCATCTTTGATTCTTTATCCTCACCTATTCTCCCAATAGATTCTTCTTCTCTGGCTTCATTTGCGACTGTTATATTTAATACTTCAGTAGCCACCCCCAACCCATAATTCCTCTCCTCAGACCTTCTACTTTGCTGACTTTGCAATCCTTACCTTTGAAAAACAAACTACCATTTAACTTTTCCCTTTCTTTCCTGATGTTTGTATACTGATTATCACTGGAAAAAGTCATAAAATTGATTTAATTTTATTCACTTGGCATTTATGGTGCATAATTCAACTAAATCTTTATTGCTCCTAAGAAATCCTACTGCTTTTATTGACTCTCTATCTCATCTCCAAAAATGATTGTGTTAAACCATTTCTTCTTCTTTAAGTCTTTCACCCTACCCATGAACCACGCCACTTTCATAATGGATGACTAACTTTCTACTTTAATGTGATGAGTGAGACCATAAAATGTGACTTCCAGTTATTCTCCTCATCCACTTAAAAATTCTTTCCTCTTTCTGTCCTAGAAATTCCACTGAAGAAGTCAAATTTAAGCAGCACCTTTGGGAATATTTAGGATTGTGCCAGGTAGATTTAATGAGTTTACACTTTCCAGAGTACACAGCTATTGGTAGCTAAACATGTAAGTTGAAAAAAAAATTTTAAAGAAAGATGAGCTTTTCAATTTGGCTTCATCATAGCATGCATGAAGGTCAATAATTTGATACAATGTTTGAAATTATTTTGAAAGATAAGTTGGCAATGTATTTTAAATTCCTTTCAGTTACTATCATATGATGGGCAATAGAGTGAGTTACTGAATATTTTTGAGTAGAAGACAAGTCCACTCAAGAAGCACTTATTAAGTGTGTATTATGTGCTTTGCTAAGTACAGAAGATGAAAATATAAGAAGAAAGTCATTACCTTTAAGGAGTTTACATCCTAATGGGGTAAGAAAATACATTTTAAAAGGTTGGAAAAACCAGATATGTGGAGGAATGGGAGGAGGCAACTCATGTAGGGACATTGTAGAAAAAGGCTGAAGAGTCTGGGATAGAGCTTGAGAGTGAATGAAGACATGCCTGTTCTACTCTCCTTTTTAAATAGAGATTCTGAGAAGAACCAGCAAATCAGAGGGAAAAGCCACATTAGCAAGGGGTACATCTAATGTGAAAAGCCAGGGATATGTGAATTTATAGGGTGAAGACATTTCTCAGGTATTGTAGAGAAAAGCTGGAGAGTCAGAAATACAATCTGAAGAAAAATGAAAATGGAGAAAAAGTTGAAGGGAGATTATTTGGCAATGTTTTGTCAAATTTTTCTACTTCCATAACATCTCTTAAACATATCTCCTTCTCTATACAGACAACCACCATATTTTTCAGGTCCTTACCTGTACTTTCTCCCAGACAAAAGACCCTCCTTACTCCAATCCTACATTCATGCAGTTGACAAAGTGATATCCCAAGTGCACAGAGCTTGTCATGTGATTCTCCTGCTCAAGCATCTCCAGTGATTCCCTATCATATTTAGGATAAAATGTTAAATTCCTTGTTTGTCATTTAAAGCTCACTCTGATCTAGTTCCAATTTATCTTTCTAGACTGATTATATACAACTACACCTCACACACCCTACATTCTAGACAGACTGACTTACTTGAAGTTCCCTGTACCTGGCATTCTGTACCTTTATACAGGTTATCTATGTACAGGACACTTCCTCTTTATCTACAACTCTCAGAGTTCTTTGAAGTCTCAGCTTCAGTGACTCTTCTTAAGTGAGGTATTAACTGATTCCTCAAGTTCTTAAGCTTCTTTTCCCCCTCTCTTACTTCTCCCTTCCTCCAAAACTCTCTCTCTCTCTCTGTTTCTCTTTCTGTCTCTCTCTGTCATCCTCTCTCTATCTTCTTCTTCTTCTTCTTCTTCTTCTTCTTCTTCTTCTTCTTCTTCTCTCACTCTAGCTCTCTAAATAGAAGGATAGTATTCACATAGTAGATTGTATATTCCTTGAAGGTCGGGACTCTCATTTTTTTTCTTTGTATTCCCAGTGCCTTGCATATAGTATTCAGTTATGTACTCCTGTGAAATTGAATTGAATCATAGATCCTTAGAGGTTAGGATTGGAAGGAACCTTGTAGGCCACTGAATCCAACCCACTCTGAGTTAGAATTTAAGTGACTTTTGCAGGGTCGTGCAGCTAGAAAATGTCCGAAGTGTGATTGAAACTCACATTTTCACTCCATGTCCTTTGTCCTCCAAATTACACCATGCTGCATCTCACTTAGATTGTGTTGAATCGCTTTTTCCAGTTCAATGCAAATGTAATACTACTGAAAATGCTTCTAAAAACAGTGCTTGTTGCAAAATATTTGATTATTTCAGTTCTAAAGACCATCTACTGTAAATATATTTATGATCACTCTTACTAAGCAAATATAAAACTTTTCCCCAAAACATGTTTGCTTTGAGGCTTATTAATGATGAAATTTCTATGCCAGACCTTGAATGATAGATTTTCACAAACAACCAGATTAGAAAAAATGGCTAGCACAACTACACTACCTTAAGATTTGTAAAACAGTTTACACATATCCTCTCTTTTGATTCTCATAACAACATTGAGTGGTAGGTGCCAGCTATTATTATCTTCATTTTACAGTAGAGGAAACTGAGACAGAGAGCAGTTAAGTGACTTCCCCAGATCCATACAGCTAATAAATTTCTGAATCCAGATTTGAACTAAAATCTTCCTGATTAGGTCTAGGTACTATCGCCTATCTAACTGATTACCTAGCAATCTCTTAGTAGTCTCTTTCATCAAGGTTTGAAGTAAGGCATGAAATCATCAATCTCTCTCATTTTTCCCTTATAGCCATTGCCTCTGCTCAAAGCTACCCCTTAGCAAGAGTCTTGTAATTAAAAGAATTCAATTCAACAAGCATTTATTAAACACCTTTCTCTGTGAAAAGTTGATGACAAGTCTTGGTTCTTATTTCACCCTTTTGAGAGTTGGCGGAGGCACCTATGATGTAAGCCAGGCATGATCCGTTTCTTGCATCTCTTCTCTAAATAAACAAAGGTGAACATTCCTGCCCAATATCCTCAAAATTTATTTAAGTCCTACAGAGAAATGAGAATGCTTTAGAAAAGAACATTGTAGGTGGAACTACAAAAAAAAAAGAAAACTTTGTATGTGGAACTTCAACTAAAGAATTCAGATACAAAAACTCTCTTGTTTTTGAGGTGCTTTAAAGCCTAAGTAGGTATTACAGGTAAAAAAAACACACATGAATTTATTTTTCATATATTTATTCATGATCTGAAATTCAATATTACTATATAGATTTTTAAAACCACCCATTAAGGCTTGTAATTAGGGTAACAACTCTGACTCTAGGACACTGCCTCGGGGTACAGACTTTTAGAGAGTGCTTAAATTATTTATACTCCAACAGGTAGAAACAACTGAACTTAGTGCCTAATTTGTAATCAGTTAACATAGGAAGCTACCATTACATGGATTCTTCTTCCTCTGAGGGAGCACAGTCTCATCTGCCTCCCAAGCAGCAGCCCCATGGTGTCTCTAGGTCTTTCCTGTGGGAATCCATGATATTGTCTTTGACTCTTTCTCTAATGAAATCTTGAGTTCTTTCTGGGCTTCAAGGGTAAGGATTTTAACTATCTCACCAATTCGCTTAAATTTGTTTTAAAAAGTTGAATTAAGGGCTTATTTTCTGCTGATTGTCCTGAGTAACATAGTCCTAATTCTGACTCTGCCTCCTTCCACTAAACAGCTGAACTTTCTAAAGTACTTCTACTTTTATTGCAAACAAGCAAAAAAAATCTTTCCATCTTTGAAATATATTGTCTTAATTACTCAGTTAAGATCAGTTCCTCTTATAATTGCTGTTTAAGAAACTTTCTGAGTATATGTAAATATATGTGCATACATATGTGTATCAGTTTATGCATTTTGTATACTTTTAGCACAGAATAGATTCATTTCTCAAGGTATCTGTTTTTTCCTTGCTTCAAAAGTTTGGGGAGATTTAGAGGGAAAGGACTTCATTAATGATTTCTACAGCATGATGGATTGAATAGCTTAATATGGAACAAGTTTAGCTTCCTAGAAAAGACAAGATTCTATTCAGGTTTTGGGAAATTTCTGCCCTTTCATTTGATTTTCCTCCCTTGGGCAAAGTTATATCTCAAATCTGCTATATTTCATTTCACTCTGAGAAGCACCAAAAAAGTTTTACTTTGGACACCATCCCAGAGACTTACAAAATAGTCATAGACATTTAGAGCTGGAGGGGACCTCAGAGATTATGCACTCTATCCCTTCAAGTGTCAACTGCTGTCTAGCTCAAGCTTTTTTTTAAACAGGTGAATTAGTAAACCCATGGGGTTAACCATATTTATACTATGTGCTATAAAATTGACGATCCCAATGACCTGCAACCATAGATCAGTTAGTAATTGAAAAACCTTGAAGGATTTCATAAATGCATAGGGATAACTGATCACGTGACTTACTTTAGAAAAATGAAATGTAGATTTTTGTCTCATAAGGGTCCTCATTTTCTCACACCTGGTATGAATTCATTCCTCTCCTTTCTCCAATTAGATTGAGAGTGGCAGACAAACTACTGGTGCTATATTTTCCCCATTTTACAGATAAGAAAACTGAGGTTCAAGGGACTGAGTCCCCAGAGTCACATAGTATCATAAGCATGATGCAAACCAAGTTCTTCATTCAAAGTCAAGATCTTTTATTCAGCATATCTTACTATTGTAGGGTAGGTGAGTCTAAATTGAGTAAACTATTAATCATTATACTGGAGTGTTATAAAAACTGGATGTCCTATATTGAAATAACCACAAAGCACCAAAGTGTATTTCACCAATTATGTCTCTTTCGAACAACTGGGTTCTTAGTCCATTCTGAATCCAGCAAATTCCCTGAGTTCTGAGCATTTCAGTTATGTTTCTGTTACTATTTATGTTCATTTTCCATCTTCTCAATTTTGTGTTTTGTTATCTTACTATATTGAACTCTAAGGTGCCTCCAGGCTATATCATGAGCCCATATTGCACAAGAAATTAAGTGAAATGAAGAAATGTTTCCTCTCAGCTGGCTGCTGCTATCTGGGAAATGGGAGTTCCATTACCCTGCTGTTTAGTATGATAAAAGCAAAAAAATTCACCCATATGAAAGCCAAAACTGAACATATTTTCAGTGTAAGACATATCAGATGACAAAATGCCCTTTTAGATCTTCTGCATTTTGATTTGTTAGAGTAAACAGTCCTTGGTTAATAATGCAGAACACATGGACCTATTTTGATAAGCTCATCTCCAGTGATTTTTGCCATTTATTTAAATAGGGCTCCTATTCATATATTTCTTTCCCTAAGAACTTGGCCATTTTATATTGATTTATAGTCTGCAAATACTATTTAGTAAAGATTTTTCAAACTACATGACTAAAGGAGTAGGTAACAGTGAGCACCACCTTGCAATTCCTGGAAGTTAAAATAATACTCTTGGTCAGAATGTCAATGATGACATAATGAATGGCAAAGTCATGTTAGAATAATCTTCCTCTCTCTAAATAAGCCCTTCATCCAAACTCCTCTATTTATATTGTGGGTACCACCATTTTTCTAGTAAGAGTGGATTGAAAACTTAGAATCACTTGTCCATTTACCCCACCCCCATCCCCATCCAATCAGTTTGCAGATCTTGTAGGGTTTTTTTTTCTCTCCACATTTCATGTCATAAGCTGGCAATGGAGTAACAAAGATTTGGGTTCAAGGTCTACCTTTTATATGCACTGAAAGTTTGAACTGAGCAAAGTAATTTATCCTCTCTCAGAGGTCTCAGCAACTTTATAAAAAAATCTGACTATGTCATACAAATCAAACTATTTTACCTCTTTAAATAAAAAGAAACAAAGCAAGATTTCTCTGAGCACTATTCCAATTCTACATGGATTAACTTTGCATTTTTATGTTAAACATGAATGAAATAAGCATTGTTGGGAAAATTACAAGAAGGTTTCATTTTGTGACTTCTTTATTTGCATTCTAAAACATGTTGCTTCATGTATACCATTACAATGTCACAAACATGTATTTTTATATCATTTCTAATTGCCAAGATTGCAGCAAGAAGGGATTATCATGTTATTCTCTTCCATTCTGACTCTAAATTGTAAAGAAGGTACTGAACTGAATCAGTAGAGATAGTTTCTTCTTTTGAGAAAGTCCATATAGGTAGATTCTGTGCCCAATTCCAGTTCTTATCCCTATCTTTATCATGCACTACATTCACACTGTTCCCATGAACCCCTCCCTACTTTAGACCCTGATCACTTTCTGACAGTATTGTTTCACCAACCTTGGTTTCCATCTACTTTAATTTCACCCTCCACAAAACTGTCAAAATATTCCTCTAAAGGGCCAATCTGATCATATTACTTCCCTGCTCCAGAAACTTCAACGTAACTCTATTTTTTCTAGAATTGAAGACCAATTCTTTACATTGGCTTTTCAACCCTTTCTAGGACTAACATCCCAGCCAAATCATCCTAACTCTCTTTTCTGTAAACTCAGCAATTTATGTCCCACCCCTCTGATTTTGCCCATGTGGCCCATCACTCCTATAAGGAACATCATTCTCATTTCCACTTCTAAAAAGGCTTCTATACCTTTTGGGGTCAACATAGGATCTTCTCCCTTTGGGAAGCCTTTACTTATCTCCTTGTGATATAAGTTCTGATATTTCCTTCCAAGTAGTAAAGCATGGGCTTAGGAAGAGGTTATGTATCTGTTTGAGGTATTACTCAGGTAGTTGGATAGAGGACATGGAGATGACTTTCACAGTTGTCCACTCTCACTTGTGTTGGCAAAGACAGGCTACTTGAAATTCAAGGTGATTTATGGGTCCGCATTTTCTCAAAATCATTGCTCACGTGTCCCCTATGATAGGTTTATATTTTATTATTCAGTCAGAGAACATAATTATTAAAAAAAAAACCTTACCTTCTGCCTTAAAATCAATATTGTGTATTGGTTCTATACCTGAAGAGTAGTAAGGGCTAGAGGCTTAAGTGACTACTCAGGGTCACACAACTAGGAAGTGTCTGAGCTCATATTTGAACCAAAGACTTCCCATCTCTGGGCCTGGTTCTCAATCCATTGAGCCACCTAGCTACCCTTGAATATAATTAGTTCCAAATAAAAGCATTTCATTCAATTGCATTATAAGAAATATAGAAATAAATCATTTCTGTCATAATCTTGCTCAATGCTGTTTCACAATTATGTACACCGTTTATGAGAAGAGCAGACAACCCTGGGGAGCATATGTTTAGGGACAAGCATGTAGAGAATATATATGACCTAGACATACATGAGGGAGTGAAATGCCAAAGGACCTTTATAACTCTTTTTTATTGTTTTTATTTTTTAGAAAATTTTTCCATGGTTACATGATTCATGTTCTTACCTTCCCCTTCACCCCCCCAACCCCTCCCCTAGTCTACGCACATTTTCGATGGATTTTACATGTGTCATCAATCAAGACCTATTTCCATATTATTAATATTTGCACTGGAGTGGTCATTTCGAGTCTATATCCCCAATCATGTCCGCCTCAACCCATGTGTTCAAGCAGTTGTTTTTCTTCTGTGTTTCCACTCCTGAGTTCTTCCTCTGTATGTGGGTAGTGTTCTTTACCATAAATCCCTCAGAATTGTCCTGGATCATTGCATTGCTGCTAGTACAGAAAGGACCTTTATAACTCTGATGGGATCATCACGATGTTTCTATGGGACCTGCTTTTCAATGTCTGTGTATGGTATTTAGGCTCTGTCTATGTATATTTGTCTCCTGGACATTACTCTCTGTTGGTTTCATATGGCTTTTACTAGACAAGGTTTCATGCTCAAATGTCTCTATTAGTTTTAAACACTGATATCATTATAATTAGTCTAAGTTATATTTACATTTTTGATCTCTATTAAAAAGTTATGAAGAATATGAAGTTACATTCAGGAACACAGAATTTGCTCTTAAAAAAGTTACTTGTACAGGTCCTAGCACAATGGCTGTAATGGACTAAGCCTTATAAAAATGCTCGTTGATTCATTAGTTGATTTTTTTCCCCCAATGCAGTTCAACACAAGAAAAATAGTTGACTAGCAATCAAGAATGTGAAAATAAAAACTACAGACAGCTCAAACAAATTAAATGCGCAAACTCTAGTTATTAACAAGGTGCTGATCAGGAATTAGATAGGAAAAGCACTATCATGTTGCTATAATTCATACAAATATCACAAGATGAAGTCTTTGAAAAAAAAAGTTACTGGTACCATGAATGAAAATCCAAGTAAAACACTGAAACTGAATAAAAGGGAAATTGTTTCTACATGAAATTGATTTAAAAAATTTTTCTTCCTTTTGTTAAGTTACTATAAAGTGGAATGTTGGAGACATCTCCTTTTGCAACTCTATTTTTGCAATAGTAAGGAAGTTCTAAGACTTTTCAAGAATTACATGTCACTGATACATTGAAATAAATATAAACTAAGTTCAATATTGAAGTAAGCTACAAAATAACATGCTTACTGAAACATTCACTATCCTAGTCATCATGAAATATACTGTCCACAAATTTATTCTATTTTTATAAGAAAGAAATTGACTGCATTCGTGATTCCTGGATAATCATTAAATGTCAAAACATCCATAATTTGTTTAAAAGTACTTTCTACACTATAAAGCACTATGAGTTTTTGTAATAATAATGATTGCTATCATCATCATTATTATTACTATTTATTCATAGATTATGATCTGGAAGAATCATCTAGAGTTCTAGACTAACCTTGTTGATGTCCAATAATTTTCATTTATATTCACTACCCCATTTGGGGTTTCCTTTGCAAAGACACTGGAATAGTTTGCCATTTCCTTCTCCAGCTCATTTTTAAGATAAAGAAACTGAGGTACACAGTATTATGTGACTTGCTCAGGGCCTTCAGTAAGTATTGGAAGCAGATTTGAACTCACAAAGAGGAGTCTACCTCACTCCAGGTTCAGGACTATAGCTGCCATGCTGTCCTTAGACTAACCTAAAGCTGAACAAAAACAAAACAAAAAACAAAAAACCTTTTATTGTATACTTGACAACTGATCGGTCTTTACTTAAAAAACTTCATGTTAAGAAAACTCACTCTCTCTGAGCTAGTTCATCCTGCCTTCTACAGACTTCAAATTGCTAGGGAATTAGTTTCCTTTACATCACATTTCAAATTGTTTCATTTTTCCTATTTTTATTACTGCTATTGACATTATACAGGAAAAAATAATGAAACCTTCAAATTTCCATGATCTGAAATAATGTCAAAAATGGCTAACATTTTATTTCAGCTGCTTTAAGGTCTCTCTATAGTAGAGTGAGAAACAGAATTCACATTCATATTCATGATCAAATATAGAAAGTTAGAATCTGTTCATATTCTTTAAAAATGGCCATATCCTGTTGTTTAACATAATCTTATGAAAAAGCTTAAGATAACAATAACATATAAGTTCAAGTAGCTAAAATTTCCTACTGGCCATCTAATTCCTGTTGCCCAGCAGTTTTTATAAAATATTTTTATTATGTTTAGCCTTCACTCCTCCTTGTGCCTTTTATTTTGTTTTTTTCTATACCTACTGAGAGAGACAATAGATATTCTGGAGGAAATGAGCACTAAGCTGCAGATTGGTTGGAATATGCTGATCTCAGGATTATAACAAGAATGCTTCTAGAATTTCAGAAAGAATTACCCACAGAGACTTCATAAAGAACTATTTAAAGTCTCCACAATAACTTTTCCACAAAAAGCTCAGATAAAAAGTTGCAGGCAGAGAAGTTGCTAGAGATGAGGGCAAGATGGAATCCATGGTAACAAAAACAAATCTAACACATGCCTATTTTAACAATCACCTATGCTTCTTCTTCTTCTTAGGAAATAGCTTTGAATAGCTACTAGATACTAGAGTATATGAGTTCATAGCACATAGACTGCTTACTCTCCAAAGTAAAATCCCAGATTTTTAAAAATTATTTTAGTTGTTAAATAAAACATCTATTTCATAGCAAATAAATCCTCAAAAGTCTTAAAATGGTTAAAGTTCTACTGATGTCAAAATATGTCAAACTGATTGATAAGAAAAGAATGCTAAGTAGTCAAAATGTTTCAGGTTTCCAATTCTAGAAACCCATTTTTGATTTCTGCTAATAAACAGTTTTATTTCTTTAACCTTATTTTGGGTGGGAAGATCTAGTGAAAATGACACTTAGAAGATAGTGGGGAGAGAAAACTGCTGGAACTGACTGATACATAAACTTACATGGACAAGTATTACAAGTAGGATAAAAGAGCAGTTTTAAGCATTCGAGGAATTCCCCCCATTTTTGATGTTTGTAAAGCAGAAAGCATAGTAAACTTTCAAATGAATCTGACAAGTAAAGAGAAGCTAAAAGCATCTTCTCATAATTGCATTGATACTAGACTATAGCATCTACACTCATGAAGCTTGATTCACCTTCAAGATTCCTTTTCCTTTATTATTCTTATTTATCATGATTCTCTCTGAATCTCTATTTGTCTCTGTGCTTTCTGATTCTATCTCTATTTCTCTCTTCTCTATGTTCCTTACTATCTCTCTCTGTTTCTGGCTCTCTGTCCCTCTGTTTTTTCTCTTACTCCCTTTGCTCTAACTTTGAGTCAAGGAAGCAGAAAATCTACTGCTTTTGACTCTTCGTTTTTGTTTATATTATTGTAATATTCAAGCTCTACATTTGTTAAACTTTTCCATTAGATGCAGAAAAGCCTTCAAAAAATCCATTCCTGTTAAAATCATTAGAAAGCATAGAAATTAATGACTATATCCTTAAAACAAAAGTAGTATCTAAATAAAATCATCGGCAAGTATATTGTACAATGGAGATTAGTTAGAAGCCTTACCATTAAGGTCAGGGATGAAGGAAGGATGCCTGTTATTACCAGCATTATTTAATATTTTAAATTTATTTTTATTTTATTGATTAATTATGAAAAAATTTCCCTACCCCCCTCTCATAGTCATTGGGCAATTCAACTGGGTTTTACATGTGTTATTGATAAAGACCTATTTCCATATTATTGATATTTGCACTAGGGTGATCATTTAGAGTCTAACATTATTTAATATTGTACTAGAAATGCTAGCTTTAGCAATAAGAGAAGAAAAAGAAACTGAAGGAATTAAAGTAGGCAATGAGAAAACTAAACTATCACTCTTTACAGATGATATGATGGTATTCTCAGAGGATCTTAGAGAATCAACTAAAAATTAGTAGAAACAGTTAACAATTTCAGCAGAATTTTAGGAGGTAAAATAAACTCATATAAATCATTAGTATTTTTATACACTACAAAAAACAGAAGCAGGAGATGGCAAAATTCCTTTTAAAATACTCTAGACAACATAAAATGCCTGGGAATCTATTTGTCAAGGTAAAAACAGGAATTGTATGAATACAATTACAAGACACTATTCATACAAATCAAATCAGATCTAAACAATTAGAAAGATACTAATTTTTCATGGGTAAGTTGAGCTAATATAATAAAATTGACAATTCTACTTAAATTAACTTACTTATACAGTGCCTTATGAATCAAACTACCAAATAATTACTTTATAGAACAAAATAATAAGGCCAATAATATCATGGGAATTAACGAAAAGCAAGTGAAGGAAAGCGGTCTAGCAATACCAGATTTCAAACTGAACTATAAAGCAAAAATCATCAAAACAGCTTAGAACTAGCTAACAAATAGAATGGTGAATCAATGGAATAGATTACATACACAATATAAAGAAGGTAAATGATCTTACCAATCAAGCATTTCATAAACACAAAGATCCCAGCTTTCATGATAAGAATTATTTGACAAAAACTGCTAGGAAAATTGGAAAACAGTAAGGAAGAAACTAAATATAGACCAATATCTCACATTGTATGTCAAGATAAGGTCCAATAGGCATATGATTTAGATATAAAAGGTTATTCCATAAATTCCTTAGTGGAATATAGAATAATTTACCTGGCAGATCTAGGGAAAAGGCAAGAATTTTTGAATGAACAAGAAATAGAGAACATTATAAGATGTAAAATGAATAACTTTGATTATATTAAATTAAAAAGCTTTTGTACAAAAAAAACCAAAGTAACCAAGATTAGAAAGAAAACAACTAACTGGGAAATATTTATAATATATTTCTCCGACAAAGGCCTAATTTCTCACATTTTCTCTTGATATACTTGATGTATATAGTCAGCCCACAAACTTTCCTAGTCATACCTTTGCTCTTTTATGTATTTCATTCTTCATGTGACTGATCTCTTAGTTGCTAAACTGTAAGAATTTAAATTTAGGTTTTATGCTAAATATTAAAGTTCTAAAGTAATATTGTGGTTGCCTATTTAAAAATATTACAGCTTAAGTCAAAATGACTTTTAGCAGCTTTCTTTACAAAGAAGTGGAAAGAGTGAAAGTGGAAAAATGTACATAAAGAGTCAGATTCTAAAAAGCGTACCATTCCTTCTCCTGAGAAGCCAGGCTTAGCCCCAGCAGTTTCCCCATGTTTCTGTCTTCACGTGGATTTTTGGCAGTATCTTCAGCCAGTGTTCTACCAATGCAGCCTCCTCCAAAGTCAAGACAGGAATCTCCAGAACCAATTTCTCCAAAAGCCAGGAAAGGAAGGCCAGCTACTCACCCAACAAGCTGACACAGGATTCAAGGAAAGAGTCTCGTCCTTCAGTCCAACTCACCTACACAGAGTCTCCAAAGAAAAACTCCAAAGAAGAACTCCAAAGGAGAACTCCAAAGGAGAAGTCCCTTGGACAGGAAGTTCAGGACTTTTTATAGTCCTTTTTTCACTTCACTTCCAATCCCTTCCCCACTTTATGGGAACTAATCGCAGTCTTTCAATTTGCCTAGCACTGCCCAGGGGCAGGGCAGTGGCCTCTGGAATTGTCACCCACTCTAGCAAGTGACTAGTAAACTCTAATACTTAGTGACTGATAAGGTACTAAGTAGTGGTACTTAAGTTTTTGATTGATTAACTTAAAAATAGGCTAGGGGAGAGTTAATCCTCTCTTCACAAATCCCTATGCCTTCTTGGCAATCCCCATCCTTTCTGTATCTCTGCTAGTTCTAAATATCTTTTGGCATTGTTGATTGCCTTCTCATTCTGTATGTGCTCTCCTTTTAAAGTTTAAGTGGTATCACTTTTTTCCAATTCTCTTTTTTCCTGTCTTATCACATCTTTTCCATCTCCTTTCCCAGATATTTGTCTATTACAACTACATGAGCCTTAAGGATCTGACCTAGACCTGCTTCACTGTTTCTTCTATACCATATCACTTATTGACTTTATAAGCTCCCATATATTTACTAAAACATCTGTATGTAGATGATAACTAGACACATGCACACACACATACATATTAAGAGACTTGGACAAAGCAGACTTCAAATGAATACAAATTATATATATATATGTATATATATATATATGTGTGTGTGTGTGTGTGTACACATATATGGGCATATATGTACATATATATGTAAATATATATGTATAATTCTAGCCTCTCACCTGAGCTCTGATACCATGTCAGCAATAAAATTCCTTTCATTCAACATTCCAAATTGAACCTCAAATTCAACATGTTAAAACAGAATGATTAGCTTCACCAAAATACCTCATTAGTCTATTACTATCATGGGCACCATTATTCAAGATATTACTCAGTTACTTTTGCAAAAAGTTTTCCAATTGAGTTTCCTGTATCAAGACTTACCTTTCTCAAATCCACTCTGCCACTCAGATACAAAATTAGTTTTGGTCACAATATCTTTTTGTTGGTTTTTTGGTTATTTTAGTCATGTGCAACTTTTCATAACCACATTTGGGATTTTCTTGAGAAAATAGTGGATTGGTTTGCCACTTTCATCTCATGCCAATTTTATAGATATGGAACTGAGGCAAACAGGGTTAAATGACTTACCCAGGTCTACACAGCTACTACATGTTTGAGGCCATATTTGAACTCAAGAAAATGAGTCTTTCTTTTTTTTTTAGTTTTTAATTAATTAATTTAGAACATTTTTCAAAAATGAGTCTTCTTGACTTCAGATCCAGCACTCACTCTATCTATTGTGCTGTTTAGCCATCCTTTCATAAGAACTCATAAGTCAGTAAAGTCCAGGAGCTTTCTGTTACCTATAGGAAAAATTAGAAAGCTCCATTTTTTGTTATTTAACTATTTTTTAAAATGTTCCTCTAGTCTTCTTATATTGTATTCAGTTACACACACTTTACTCTGTCTTATTGGCTGTACTTTGTACACAATATTCCACCTTTGTACTGTCTGTCATTATTGCCTGAATGCCCTCTATCTTCACCTCTACCTTTTTTGTTAGCTATAAGACAGCTCAAAGATTATTTTCTTCAATAGACCTTTCTTGTTTTTGTTTTGTTTTTTGTCCTTTCTTGCCCCCCTCCATCTGCTAGTGCCTTATCCTCTGAGATTATCTTCAATATATCATATGTATGTATCTCATATTTATACAGTTCTTTACACTTGTTTCCATCTTTAGAAAGTAATTGCTTTGATTGTAGGAATTGTGTTTACTTTTCTTTCTGTCCCCAATGGTTAAAGAAGTCCCAGGAATGTAGTGAGTACTTAATAAATTCTTTTTGACTGCCTGTTTATTCACATAGTAACATACTACAGTCTGGTTACACCTATCACCTTCAGATCACCTGAAATTTTTATTCTTCTGAGATGATGTGTATCAAAGCCATATCATATCATAGAAAAAATGATGCTGGCAGTGAGGCAAGGATTTGGCAACAACAGCAGGTTAGGATCAATGAAAACATACTGACATTTATCCAATGTATGCTATTTGGTATTTTCTTAAGAAGTTAAAAAAATAAAAGAAAAGATGTGAACTGATGAGTCTCATGAAAGAACTTCAGATGATTAGCAATCATATGACAGATTATTCAAAATCACTAATAATAGGAGAAGTGAGATGTAAATAACTTTTATATATCTCTCAGGAAATAGGTAAAGATACTAAAAAATGAAAATAGGAAACATTGGAGGAGAGGCAGGAAGTCAGTCAAAAATTTATTAAGCATCCATTATGTAGCAGATACTAAGTATGCTGTGTCAGGGATGCAAAAAAGAAGCAACCCCCCCCACAAAACCAAGCTTCTCAAAGTATTTATAGTCTAATAGATACAGGCATACTAGCATTATATGGAGTTATGAATTCATGCAAACACTCTAGAAAGCATTTTGGAATTTGACTTAGAAGCCTCATTGCTATGGACACCGAAGAGGTCAAAGAGAGAAAGAAAGATGACATATTAACAGCATATTTACACCAATGTTTTTTATGTTTAGACAATATCTGAAAACAAAATTAGTGCATATAGATGAGGAAATTGATATGAGAAGGACAGCCACAGCAGCTATGAAACATGGCAGTAGTATAGTTTCAGCAGGGAGATCTCAGATCAGAGATACTAAGGGATTTTGACAACTAGGCAGGAAAACATTTCAGAGGTCCCTTGTGCTCTCACTGGGTGCAAGATGGAGGGCTATTTGATAAATCCATTGTCTATACCCGCTTCTAGGTCACAGTTGCAGGAGAGAAGGAGTACTTTCAGATTTAAAGGAGCACAATAGTGCTTTTGACTATAAGAGAATAGAGATCCTTCCTGTTTAAGAAATTAATAACAGAATAAGAGAAAAGTAACTATACTACTCCCCACATCACACCATTACAAAACACCAAAACTATTCAAAACTTCATAACTAGTTCCAAAAATATCAGTGCAAAAAAACCTGAAACTTAGAACATTCCACCTCTCCACTTCCACCTTAGGTCAACAGAGCTAAACTTTATCATAAATTTAAAAGTCAAGAAATAGTCTAGAAAAGCAATCAAACAACAACAAAAAAATAACCTGAATATGAAAAGCTGCTATGGTGATAGAGAAGGAAAAGATGAAAACTTAAAAGACATATTTGGCAAAATAGCTACATGCAAAGCCTCAAAGATAAATTTATATCAGCCACAAATCAATAAGAATTCCTTTAAAAGTTAATTTTTAAAAAATCAAATAAGAATGTTAGAGTCAAAACTGGGGAAAGACATGAGAGTAATGCGAGAAAGTTAAGAAAAGATGATTAATAGCTTGGTAAAAGAGGCATTGAAGAAAATAACATCAAAACTAGAGTTGGCCAAATGATAAAAAGAGGCACAAAACTTCACTGGTGAAAATAATTTCTTAAAAATGGAATTGGACAAATGAAAGCTAATGAATCCATGAAAATAAAAAAGTATAAGTCAAAGTAATGAAAGAGGGAGGAAATATGGGATATCTCATTAAAAAGAGACCTGGAAAATAAATTGAGGGAAGATAATTTAAGAATTACCAACCTATCTGAAGTCCATGGTCAAAAAAGAATGTAAACATACACATATATAAATATAAATTATAAAGGAAAACTTTCCTGATAGCCTAAAATGAGAGGACAACAAGAGGATAAAATAAAAATGGAATCTATCAACTCCTGAAAGATATCTTCAAAAGAAAATTTCAAGGAGCAGCTGGGTATCTCAGTGGATTGAGAGCCAGCCCTAGAGATGGGAGGTCCTAGGTTCAAATCCGGCCTCAGACACTTCCCAGCTGTGTGACCCTGGGCAAGTCACTTGACCCCCATTGCCTACCCTTACCACTCTTCCACCTATAAGTCAATACACAGAAGTTAAGGGTTTAAAATTAAAAAAAAAAAAGAAAAAAAAAGAAAATTTCAAATTCCAAAACTCTTCATTTAAAGAGGAAATATATAGGGCAGACAGAGACTCTCCAAATACCATAGAGCTGTATATAGTCAGGATCACTCAAGATAAAGAAGTTACTATATTAAATGAGTAGAGGTTTGGAATATGGTATTAGAAGATAAAGGTACTAGGGTTACAACCAAGAAAAAAGCCTATCCAGGTAAACAAACTATAATCCTTTGGAGGAGGGATATGGCTATTTAATAAAATGGGGAACTTTTCAGCATTCCTGGTGAAAAATACAGAGGTCAAGAGAAAATTTGAATTTCAGGTAAAAGACTCAAGAGAAGTTAAAAAGGTGAGTATGAAAAACCATATGGAATTCAGTAAAGGTAAACTATTTACATTCTTATATAGGAAAAAGATACATGTAACTCCTAAGAATTTTATCATTATTAGAACAATTAAAAGGATTCCACATAGACAGGGAGAATAGAAAGGAGGAGGAGGAAGAGGAGGAAGAGAAAAAAGAAGAGAAAGAGGAGGAGGAGGAGAAGGAAGGATTCTGAGTTATCACATGAAACTCACAAGAAATGGCAAATCCTAGAGAAGACTTGGGAAATAGATTGATGAATGGTTGTTATCATTGTGAACTAATCCAATTATTCTGGAGAACAATTTGGAATTATGCCCAAAGAGCAATAAGACTAAGAACACCCTTTGACCCAGAAATGTCATTACTAGTTCTATATTCCAAAGAGAGCAAAGAAAAAAGAAAAGAACCAACATATAAAAAATATTTATAACAGCATTGTTGATAGCAATAAAGAATTAGAAATTGAGGGGATACTCATCAATTGGTAAATGATTAAACAAGTTGTGATATATCATTGTGATAGAACTCTATTGTGCTATAAGAAATGATGAGGAGGGTAGTTTCAGAAAAAAAACACACACTATGAAGCCCCTCTTTATACTAAGGCAAATTGAAGTGAGCAGAATCAGATCATTGTACAGAGTATCAGCAATAGTAATAATGATGAATTGTGAAGGACTTAGCCATTTTGATCAATGCAATCATGATGACAATTGCTATTCAACTCCAGAGAGTTAACTTATTAACTCTGACTACACACACACACACACACACACACACACACACACACACACACACACATACATATATATGTATGCATTTCATCACTTCATTTTTCTTTTTTGATGGCATGACTAATATGAAAATATATTTAACATGATTTTACATATATAAAAGATATAGTACTTGTCTACTCAGTGGGCAGGGGAGGAGTGGAGGGAATGATAATTTGAATCTCAAAAAATTTTAAGTGTTAAAAATAAACTAAAAAGTATTTTTTAAATCACATTTTGATAATCAGAGCCAGTACATGGAATGCATATGAGCAAGGAAAATTCTGGAAGTTGCAATCATTTTTTCAGAGAATTTAGGCCTTTTTTTGGAATACTCGTGAGCTGATTTCTTAGCAGAGAAAACTATCTACAATAGAAAGAGGGGTTTTCAATAATTAAAATATATATCACAATCATGACCATTATCCTTTTAAGGCCCAACCACATTATTCCTGTGATAGAGGCAGATATTTGGGAATTTGCATACCACTGAAACACTGACCACTATTGAGTTAGCAATATTTATTTAGCAATCTAAAAGTAGCTATTCTAATGAATCTTAGAAATGAACAGGTTTGATGCTGGCACTACTTGGAATGAAAGCTAGCATTTAAATAATATTTAAATTATGCATTATGTCATATATAATAATATTTTTAAATATTATGCAATAATTTCATATATTACTATACGATTTAATAGTTTATATCAGTGATGGGCAAACTACAGCCTGCAGGCCAGATGCAGCCCCCTGAAATGTTCTATTGGACTTTATTCCTAATCTGAGGAATATAATGAGTAGGATACAATACAATGAAACTTCTTAAGAGTTACCTTAGAAACAGACTGACAGATGAGCATTTCCTTTCATTTGGCCCCCTCTTTAAAAAGTTTGCCCATCACTGGTTTATATTATATATTACAATGTATTTTTAAATATTCTATTTTACTCTCACAACAACCAAGGAAGGTAAGTGCTATTGTTATACTCATTTTAAAGAAGAGGAAACTGAATCAGACAGAGGTATAGAGCTAGTAAATTTGCAAAGCTGCATTCAAACTCAAATCTTCTTTACTCTGGGCTTAGAGCTTTTTAAACTAGGCTACCTAGTTGAAACCATTCATTGATCAACATGACACAGAAGACAGCTGAGTGAGTGGTGTTCCATAGTGTGTTGGTGACTAATAATAGAAACTGAAAGAATCTACCAATCACTTCCTGAAAGAGACTGAAATAAAACAGCTCAGAATTATTATAGAAAAATTCAGAAACTCTAAGAACAAGAAAAAGTACCGCAAATAGTCTGAAAGAAACAATTCAAATATTGTGGAGCCACTGCTAGAATTATACAAGACCTGGCAGCTTGTACATTAAAGGGCAGGAAGCATGTAATATGAAAGGCAAAGTATCTAGATCTACAACAAAGAATCACATATGTGGTAAACTGAACATAACCCTCCAAAGGAAAAAAAAAAAGTGGTATTAATGAAATAGAGGAATTCCAGGTATTCCTGACAAAAAATCAGGGTTAGAAAGACCAAATTTGTCACTCGAGAAGGATAAAAAAGGTAAACAGAAAAGCAGAAATATAAGTTTTCAATAAGGTTGAATTGAATACCTGGGAAATTGAATTGAATTCATACCTGGGAAAGTGATAATTAAGATACTTAGTATGTATTTGATACTTGAGTCATATAAGGTGTGTAATGAATTCAAGATACTTAAAGTACTTAGGACACTGAAGACCTTCATCACTAAAAGGACAATGAGATGGAATATTCATAGAAAGAAGGAAGAAAGTAAGCAGAATATGGTGGGTTCATACTTTTAAAATCAAGTGGCAAGAAAGAGGAACACATGAGAAGAGAAAAGAAAAAATAAAAGGGATAAATTATCGCAAATGAAGTGGTACCTAGAGTCAATACAGAGGAAGAGACAATGAGGGTTATGGTGAGCAATGCTTGAACTTTACTTTCATTGAAATTAGGTCAAAGCAAGAATAATATCCAGTCAACCAGCTATACAAATCTACCTTACCTTATAGGGAAATAGGAGGAAAAAGGGAGTAAGAGAGGAGTGGTGGACAAAAGGGAGTTTGAACTGAGGGAGGCAGTGGCTCAAAGCAAAACACTTGTGAACAGGGAAAATGTGAAAGTAGAGAGAAAAAAAGGGAAAATAAAATGGGGGAATAAACACAATTAGTAATTGTAACTGAATATGAATGGGATGATCTCGCACGTAAAATGGAAAAAAAAAAAGATGACAGATTAAAAACTCAAATTCCACAATACATTGTCTACAAGAAACACCTGTAAAGTAGGGAGATGCACACAGTGTAAAAGTAAGGGACTGGAGCAGAATCTATTATGCTTCACCTAAAATTTTTTAAAAAGCAAGGGTAGCAGAGGGCAGCTCGGTAGCTCAGTGGAGTGAGAGTCAGTCCTAGAGACAGGAGGTCCTAGGTTCAAACCCGGCCTCAGCAACTTCCCAGCTGTGTGACCCTGGGCAAGTCACTTGACCCCCATTGCCCACCCTTACCACTCTTCCACCTATGAGACAATACACCGAAATTAAGGGTTTAAAATAAATAAATAAATAAATAAATAAAAAGCAAGGGTAGCAATACTGATCTCAGGAAAAGCAAAAGTAAAAATCATTCTAATCAAAAAAGATAAGGAAAGAAATAACATCTTGATAAAAGGCATCACAGACAACAAAACACTATCAATACAAAGCATATATGCACCAAATTGCAAAATGTCCAAATTCCTAAAGGAGAAATTATGTGAATTCCAGGAGGAAATAAACAGTAAAACTTTACAATGGAACATTTCAAACTTCCCCTCTCATAAGTAGACAAATCCAACAAAAAATGAATAAGGAAGAACTTAAGGAGGCAAATAAAATTTTAGAAAAATTTTTTATGATAGATCTCTAGGGAAAACTGAATAGAGGATCCGATGGATTCAGAAGTGAATTCTACCAAACGTGCAAATAACTATTACTACATGAACTATTCGGAAAAATATGGGAAGACAGAATTCTTCCAAATTATTTTTATGACACAATATGGTACTGGTACCTAAATCAAGAAAAACTAAAGCAAAGGTGAAAAAAACAGACAGATCTCCCTAATGAATATTGATACAAAATATTTAAATGAAATACTGGAAAGAATATTATATCATTATATCACCAGGATCATATAACATGACCTACTGAGTTTTATACCAGAGATAGTTCAATATTGGGAAAACCATCAGCATAATTAACCATATAAATAACAAAACCAACAGAAATCATATGATTAATTAGAAAACACTGGAATAAAAAGATCTTCCCTTAAAGCAATAAAAGAAGTCTACCTAAAACTAGGAGTAATCATTATGTGTAATAGAGATAAAATCCTTCCAAAGATCAGGGATAAATCAAAGACACCCATTATCACCACTACTATTTAATATACTAGAAACAGTAGCTATAGCAGTAAGAAGAAAAAAATAAATTGAAGAGATTAGAGTAGACCACGAGGAAAAGAAATTATCACTCTTTGTAGACATTATGGCCCAGAAAATCAACCAAAAAGAAGCAATTAATAACTTCAGCAGATTTGCAAAATATAAAACAAACCCAAATAAATTATTAGCATTTCTATTAATCAACAAAGTTCAACAAGAGATAAGAAAGGAAATTCCATTCTAAATATCTGTTTACTATATAAAACATGTAGAAGCATATTTAGCAAAACAAACCCAGCAACTTTATGAACACAATTATAAAACACCTTTCATACAAATAAAGTCAGACCTAAATAATTAGAAAAAGATTAATTGCTCATGGATAGCCAAGCCAATATAATAAAATTGGCAATCCTGTCTAAATTAGTTTATCTCTTCAGTGCCATACCAAACAAACTGTACAAAAATTATTTTCTAGAACTAGAAAAAAGACAGAATTCATCTTAAAGAAATAAAATGTCAAGAATATCAAGGGAATTATGAAAAAAGTGTGAAGGAAGGAAACCGAGCCATATCATATATCAAACTATAATATAAAGCAGTAATATGAAAAAAATTTGTATTTGATAGAGTAAATGGAATAGGTTAGGAAATCAACACAAAGTAGATAATGGCCAGAGTGATCTAATAATGTTCAATAAACCCAAAGATCTAAACTATTGAAGTAAGTACTCATTATTTGATAAAATGGAAAATATTATGGCAGAAACTAGGCATTTTGAAGATAAAGTCAAAATTAATAGTTGATCTAGAAATCAAGGAGGATTCCATAAACAAATTAGAGGAATGAGAAAAAATTACTTTTCAGACTTAAGGATATGGGAAGAATTTATCACCAAACAAGATGAAGAGGACATTATGAAAGAGGAAATCAATAATTTTGAGTGCATGAAATTAAAAAAAGCTTCTGTACAAGCAAACAAAACAAATGTATTCAAAATTAAAATAGAAACAACAAATTGGGAGGGGGAAATTATAGCAAATGTCTCTGATGAAGTCCTCATTTCTCAAATATATAAAGACCAGACTCAAACTTTTTATAAGAATATAAAACATTCCCCATGTATGAATGATCAAAGGATATGAACAGGCAGTTCATATGAACAGGGAGAGTAAGAAATAAAACTTTTTATAGTCATATGAAAAATACTTCTAAGTTGATAAGTGCAAATTAATACAACTCTGTGATACCACTTTATACCAATAACAGCAGCTAGTGACCCAAAATGATAATGTTGTTGTTGTAGAGGCGTTTTATTTAGAAAGCTGAAAACAATTAGATATTCAGAAGCAGTGAACAATGAAAAAGAAATCAAAGCAAATATGTTATCATGTAATCTCTTCTTTACAACTATAGCAAAAGTCTTTCTGCTTTCAGGGGGGAAATTCAGTAAAATAGGCCATTATATATTTTTTCTCCATAATAAGGTAAAATGGCTATAAGAAATCTAATTGAAATAGGAGAACTGAACGTTGGCTTGAACATATTCATTCAAAAAGGCAGTAGGTTAATGGATTAAATGAACACATTTCTACCTGCCATATTGTGATATTCTCAGTTTTCACTCAGTGGCAACACTAAGTTAGTTCCTACAATGGAGCTAACTATCCCATTTCTCATCATTTACTGCCTATGTTTGCTTTATGTAGAGGGTAACTCTGTAAGGCTTCTAATCGCTGCTTGTTTGTTTTAGTTCATGTGCTGCATATCATCTGTGTAGTATATACCAGATGCTCAGGTATTCACTTAAGGGGTTGAGCTATAGATGTAATTTGAATTTTCTGAACCAAGATCTTCTAGCTCCTCTTCTGTTGTTTCTGGAAAACTGATCTTCTGTTTTGCTAGCTCTCCACTCTCTGCTTCAGGAAGCACACATTTCTATAGTCATATGTTTTCCTTACCACAGTCTCCCATAGTCTCAATGTCCCATCTGCAGAACCACTAGCATATAGTTCTCCATCCACACTAGACCTCACACAGTGAATAGAACCAAAGTGCCCTCTATAGGATTCTAACTCTTTTCCACTATTATAACCATATTTATAAAGCTTAAAATCTTTACCACCCACAATAAGAAATTCTTTCCCAGGATGAAGAGATGTAGAATTTATGGGAGCAGGAGCTTCAAGGGATTTAATTGGCTCCAAACTTGCTGCACTATATTGAATGTTGAATATTGAAACACTAATATACTGTAGTTGGTGGAATTATGAACAGATACAACCATTCTGGAGAGCAAAATGGAACACACCTAAAGGGTCATAAAACTATGTGTACCCTTTAACTCTTTTGCTAGGTTTATATCCAAAAGAGAAATATCAGAACTAGGGGGAAATGATGTATTTGTACAAATATATATGCAGCTCTTTATGCAGTGGTGAATAATTGGAACCTGAGAGGCAGTTCACCAATTGGGGAATGATTGAACAAATTCTGGTATATGGTTGTAGTGGGAAACTATTGTGTTATAAGAAATGATTAACATACACTTCAGGAAAAGTTGAAAATGCCTATATAATCTGATACAAAGTGAAATGAGCAGAAACAGGAGAACATTAATTATAAAAACAGAAATATTGCATGATGATCAGTTGTGAAAGACTAAACTATTATCAGTAAAAACAAGTTTCCAAAAGGTCCCAGATAACCCCAAAGAACTCATGGTAAAAAACATTCTATCCACAACCAAGAAAATTGTTGAAATCTGATTTTAGATCAAAGCACATTATCTTTAATTTTATTTCCTTCATAAGCTTTTTTTCCTGAATGTATGAGTTACCTTCAGTCACAACATGGAGAATATGGAAATTCATATTGCATGGAAACACTTGTTTTAACTTCATCAGACTGTTTACTGCCTTGGAGAATAGGGGGAAAGACAGGAAAATCTAGAAAGAAAGAAAGAAAGAAAGAAAGAAAGAAAGAAAGAAAGAAAGAAAGAAAGAAAGAAAGAAAGAAAGAAAGAAAGAAAGA
>NC_058130.1:491421797-491459546 GCF_016433145.1 Gracilinanus agilis | reverse complement strand
AAGAAAGAGAGAGAAAAAAGAGAGAGAAAGAGAGAAAGAAAGAAAGAAAGAAAGAGAGAGAAAGAGAGAAAGGAAGAAAGAAAGAAAGAAAGAGAGAGAAAAAAGAAAGAGAGAGAAAAAAGAAAGAGAGAAATAGGAATGTTCTTCATTTAAATAATTATCTGAAGAACACTAAATGTAAAGAAAAAATTAGGATAGTGTCTTATCCTTGGAACTTTTCTATATAAACCCCCTCCAAAAGATTAGGAAAAACCATTCTACCCAAATTAATTAACTTATTTAGCACCACACCTATCAAACTACCAAGAAAATGTTTTTACAGAATTAGAATAAAACTATAACAAAGTTCATTTGGAAGAAGAAAAGATCAAGAGTATCAAGGGAAATAATGAAAAAAAAATGTGAAGGAAGGGGGCCTAGCAGTACCATATCTTAAACTATACTATAAAGCTGTGGTCATCAAAACAATATGGTACTGGCTAAGAGACAGAAGGGAGGATCAGTGGAATAGACTTGGGGTAAGTGACATAAATAAGACAGTCTATGATAAACCCAAAGAGCCCAAATTTTGGGAAAAAAATCCACTATTTGACAAAAACTTCTGGGAAAATTAGAAAACAATATGGGAGAGATTAGATTTAGATGAACATCTCACGCCCTACATCAAGATAAATTCAGAATGCATGAATGCCTTGAATATAAAGAAGGAAACTATAAGAAAATAAGGCAAGCACAGAATAGTATACTTGTCAGATCTCTGGTAAAGGAAAGATTTTAAAACCAAGCAAGAGTTAGAAAAAAATTACAAAATGTAAAATAAATAATTTTACTTACATTAAATTAAAAAAGTTTTGAGTATCAAAGATGAAAAGGGAGACCTCACCTCTAATGAAGGTGACATTAAGGCAATCATTAAAAAACGATTTTGCCCAATTATATGGCAATAAATATAGCAGTCTAGGAGATATGGATGAATATTTACAACAATATAAATTGCCTAGATTAACAACAGAAGAAAGAGAATACCTAAATAATCCCATATCAGAAAAAGAAATTGAACAAGGCATCAAAGAACTCCCTAAGAAAAAATCACCAGGGCCTGATGGATTCACAAGTGAATTCTATCAGACATTCAAAGAACAATTAATCCCAATACTATACAAATTATTTGACATAATAAACAAAGAAGGAGTCCTACCAAATTCCTTTTATGACACAAATATGGTACTCATTCCAAAGCCAGGGAGATCAAAAACAGAGAAAGAAAACTACAGACCAATCTCCCTAATAAACATAGATGCAAAAATCTTAAATAGAATACTAGCAAAGAGACTCCAGCAAGTGATCAAGAGGATCATCCACCATGATCAGGCAGGATTTATACCAGGAATGCAAGGATGGTTCAACATTAGGAAAACCATCCACATAATTGACCATATCAACAATCTAACAAACAAAAATCACATGATTATCTCAATAGATGCTGAAAATCCTTTGACAAAATACAGCGTCCATTCCTATTGTAAACCCTGGAAAGTATAGGAATAGAAGGACCTTTTCTAAAAATAATAAACAGTATATACCTAAAAAGTTTTTGTACAAACAAAAACAATGCAACTAAAATCAGATGGGAAACAACAAATTGGGAAAAATCTCTAAAGCAAAAAACTCTGACAAAGGTCTAATTACTCAAATATACAAGGAGCTAAAACAATTGTACAAAAAATCAAGCCATTCTCCAACTGATAAATGGGCAAGGAACATGAATAGGCAATTTTCAGATAAAGAAATCAAAAATATCAATAACCACATGAGAAAGTATTCTAAATCTCTAATAATTAGAGAAATGCATATCAAAAGAACTCTGAGGTACCACCTCACACCTAGCAGATTGGCTAATATGACAGCAAAGGAAAGTGGTGAATGTTGGAGGAGATGTGGCAAAATTGGGACATTAATGCATTGCTGGTAAAGTTGTGAATTGATCCAACCATTCTGGATGGCAATTTGGAACTATGCTCAAAGGGTTTTTAAAGACTATTTGCTCTTTTATCCAGCCATACCACTGCTGGGTTTATAACCCAAAAAGATCATAAGGAAAAAAAAACTTGTACAAAAATATTTATAGCCGCACTCTTTGTAGTGGCAAAAAACTGGAAAACAAGTGTATGCCCTTCAATTGGGGAATGGCTGAACAAATTGTGGTATCTGCTTGTGATGGAAAACTACTGTGCTCAAAGAAATAACGAACTGGAGGAATTCAATGTGAACTGGAAAGACCTCCAGGAATTGATGCAGAGTGAAAGGAGCAGAGCCAGAAGAACATTGTACACAGAGACCAATACACTGTGGTAAAATAGAATGTAATGGACTCCTGTACTAACAGCAATGCAATGATCTGGGACAATTCTGAGGGAATTATGAAAAAGAACACTATCCATATTCAGAGGAAGAACTCTGGGAGTAGAAACACAGAAGAAAACCAACTGCTTGAACACATGGGTTGATGCGGGTATGATTTGGGATGTGAACTCTAAACAACGACCCCTGTGCAACTATCAATAATATGGAAATAGGTCTTGATTGATGACACATGTAAAAACCAGTGGAGATGTGCATTAGCTACAAGGGGGAGAGGGGGTGGAAGGGAGAGCAAGAAACTGAATCATGTAACCATGGAAAATTTTTCTAAAAATATAAATTTAAAAAATACAATTGTTTTCAAAGTGGTTAATAATTGGTAAACTTGAATTTATTAAATTATCTATTTAATATTCATCATGTTTAATAATTGTTGCAATGGGAAATATATAGAGATAATTGGGACAGATATTGGGGGCCCTCTGGTGGTCATAAAAACTGTCTCTGCCTAATATCCTTCCTTGCCCTATATTGCCAATAACATTTTTCATATTTTAGATATTAAAATAACTAAATTTACATTTAACTCTTCTTAGTCTTTTTATTTGGATTATACAAAGTAATTTAATAGAAAATAATTTAGTATTTTTAACTCACAACCTTTCAGAAAAGAGTTTTTTTTTCTTTCTGGAGAGTATGTATGCAAGAAAATCACTAGCCATCAATGATGGAGGTTGAGTGTTGGAATGTATCTGAAAGACCATCAAATCTCAGGACTCTACCTAAAGCAAGATCTATTTGTATAATATTCCCCCAAAAGAAGTCATATTCTCTTTGCTTGAAGGCCTCTCATGAAGGGTTAATTCTTCATTCTATTTTAGTTAGGAAGCAGATGCCACTTTAGGAAAATGCTAAATGTTATGGTTTTCCAACTATTCTACTAAAAACTTACTGTTCAGATAGTCATGGTAGCAATAAGGGAAAAACAGGTTCCTGTCTCATGGAAATCTTATTATTGTAAATATCATTACGGAAATAATTTCTTCAGTTCCAAAGCATTCCTTATGGTCTCCAGAAATTCACCATTCTACATTATAGCAACTATGAAGCATATGTCCAGTATTCTTTGCCCAAAAAGGACTTGCCCAAATCACACAAGTACATTGCACAAAAAGGAATAAGATGACCTACCAGTGATGGGCAAACTTTTGAAAGAGGGGGCCAAAGGAAAGGAAATGCTCCTCTGTCAGTCTGTTTCTAAGGCAACTCTTTCAAAGTTTCATTGTATTGTATCCTACTCATTGTATTTGGTTAGATTAGGAATAATATCCTGAGGCTGGATAGAATGTTTCAGGGGGCCGCATCTGGCCCGCAGGCCATGGTTTGTCCATCACTGAGTCCTAGTCTATAAATTTCCCAAGTCCCTGCTAACATACCTCCACCCACTCTTTTTCAGAGTATTCAGATAAATGTCCACTCTAATTTCTTGGTTAATATTCTCTCTCAACAGGCTTAACTGATATTGAAAATCATACTGGAACAAATTAGTCATGAAAGCTGCTTAAATAAGTCATTAGCTAATTAACTTTTGTTTTTCTTTTGCCAATATCTCCTTGCAAAATTATACTACAATACCTTATCCCCTTCTATCTTTGGACCTCTTAAGAGTTATGCAAACAAATGTACTAAAAAGAAACACAATCCAGTAATATTTTACATATATTAGAAAAGCTAAATGTGAAACAAAATGTTGAATATTTGCCATAGTTTCACATTCTATTCTAGCTCTTCTTCTCCATCCCCTCACGTAATGATGGAAGAGCAGCAGAGCTAATGGTGAGATTTGGTGAGATTGAAGCTTTTCAGTGAGGTAAAATAAAGGTGTAGGCTAGAAGAAATACAGTTACCTAAACTTTCAAGAGTGTCTTCTAGGAAAGACTCATATTACTTTGAAATTTGCTGAATAAAGGGAAAAAGTAAAATTCAAGTATGTGGATTTTTTTAGTGCATGTTGCCCCAATCTTTCAAAATGACTTGTCACTTTAGCTTTGACCCCTGTAAAAAAAAAAGTGAGCTGACATTGTAAAAATTTGTTGAAATGGAAGGCCATCTTATGACCTAAAAGAAGCTTTGCTTCCACTTTAGCACATCTTTTCAGAGCAAGCATCATTAATCAGATTTTCATTACTCTGGATGGTTGGACCTTGGGAGGAGCATTCAAATGATTCAGTGCTGCAATTTAGGAATCTTTTCACCCTTTGTCTGAGTGGTGATTTATCATTACTACAAAAGTAACTAATTAGAGTGGATCTGTTGATCTCAACAGTGTCATATTTATAATGAGCTTTAAAATCCAACCCACAGTTCATTTAAAAATTGTGATGGTCACAGTAGTTGATAACTCATAAGTTTTTTTCCTGAAATCTAGTCTGGATCACTAGAGGTGATGTTTCAAGATCAAATTCTATTTGTCAATGTTCGAAATCATAATTACATATGACTTCATATGAATAAGGGTTTGTTCATATTAGGATAGGCTGGAGGGGGTGTATCCTGTTTGAATTGTTCACTTAATTCAGTTTGTAGACAATGGAACACTAAGTTATCATGTGTCTTTGGCAAGTAGGGCAAATGGAATTTTTTCTTTACCTATGCAGCATAAACCAAGGAATTTACAAGGTAATTTCATAGCCAAAATTGTACATCAGACTTCTATCACACAAGAGAGTATAGGTGTTATTCCCATTTTTCAGATGTAAAAATGGAGAACCAGAAAGAATATGTGACTTGACTAGAGATACAAAGATAATGAGTCAAAAATCAAGTAATATAAACATCTTATGCAATTAAGGGTGCATTGATTACACATATAAACCAGTCTTATAAAAGAAAAACTAGCCATTGGATAGGTTTTCCCTATTTATACATAAAATTATTTTAATATGAAAATATTAATGTCTTACAAGAAAATTAATGAATATTGCTAAATTTTAATTTAATGAATATTGTTAAATAGGGGAAAGATATTAATATCTATGCAAAGGTTCTACATGTATTTTGTTAATGTTGATCACTTTTTAGACTAAAAAAAGAAAGGGAAAAGAAAATATGATCCTCAATAACTTGATCCTTGCATCTAACCTAATATCTGGCCTGAGAAAACACAACAGGTGACAGTTTGTTTCAGAAGGAAATACTACACAATATAATAAGGGAATACTAGAAAAATTCTACAAAAAATCAAAAGATGACAAAGAAACAATAAGATATTATTATTGATGAGTCTATTAAAATAGAATGTTACATATTCCCATTCATGGTATTATCCTAATTGCAGAGGTAGCTTTCTTGGGATACTTGCAATGTGCTGCCCTATGCTGACACCTAATGGTATTGCTCAGCTTGACAAAATTTGGACTATGGAGCTGAGGAGGAAGTCAAATTAGGCCAACCACCTGTGTGGGGATTTTGACTCATTGAGTTCCCTTCCCCAAATTAGGTCAGGTATTCCACAAGCACACATAACTCATAGCAATTAAACACTCAACAAACGAGTTGGCCAGGGGATGAAGTTTGTTTGAATGAATGACTAGGTGTCCTGAAAAGCCACTTTGACGCTAAGGAAGGTGAAAAATTGGAAATCTACAAGCAAATTTATTCAGTCATCCTTGCTGAGTGTTTCATGCTTCTTGGATAAGTGAGACAAATATCAAAGCACAGCACCTAATGCACAACTTTCCCTTTTTAATTAGCAATGTATTTGGTTCCTCAACCAAACCTGCAATGCTCTGAACTAAGCCAAAGTCCCACTTAACTGCTGAGAAAAATGGTGATAGACATCTTGATAGCAATAGCAGTTGATAAACAGTAAATTATGAAAGTTTCTAATCACCTTTTGTTTGAGTCAAAGTTGAATGCAGAAAATACAATGAACTTAGAATCAGAAGCTTCGAGTTCGAATTCAGCCTCTCCAGTTTACTGTGTGAGTCTCTCCAAGAATGCTTCCCCATTTGTAAAATGGCAATGTTGATATTTTTGAGTTTACAGGTTCAGTGTGAGCATCACATGAGATTAGTGCATGTAAAATGGGCTACCATAAAATGTCATAACAGCATGAACTATCTGTCATCATCATCATTGTCCATTTGCAGCTCCTTTACACAGCCACAAATTAATTTTTTTCTTCAAAAGTAGCCTGGTTATCTTCTGTAATCTTTTATCTCTTGGCTACTGAAATCTCTTTGATTCACCTCCAAAGGAAGAACTTCCTTTTCAGTGCTTCAAAAATCACCAAATGCTTATTTTTAACTAGCCATTTCAAAACCTATCTCATATTAAGTCTTCCCCTTCCTTCCATCACCTATTTTGATTAGAATATCAGGAAAAGCACTTTAATGATCAGTTGCTAAAAATATAGAGGAGCAACTGCTTTTCTCTTCTTTTGCTATAACATTAGAAATGGGTTGCTCCAGAAGAGTTTATGATGCTAGGGCTGATTGCTCAGTTGAAGGGGTGTTGATCAAATATATTTCTATTTCTCTACCCACATTGAGCACACCATTCTGTATCTACCATAGAGTTATCAAAAACAAACACACAAACAAAAACAAAAACAAAATCTCATTCAAGAAGGGCTATTGAGGACTAAGCTAAAAAGTTGGAGAGGACATTAGAATCTGCCTTCCCTTTAATCAGACAGGAAGGTAGTACGGTGGCACTCTCTCATGCCAGACCTGAGCCAAGAAGATTCATCTCAACTTTATGTCTGGCCTCAGATACTTGCTAACTGTGTGACCCTGAGCAATTCACTTAGCCCTGTCTGTCTGAGTTTCCTCATCTGTATAATGGAAATGTAATGAATATTATAAACGCAAGAAAGCAATGGCAAAAACACTCCAGTATCTTTGCCAAGAAAACCCCAAAATGGAATCACAAAGAGGCTGAAACAACTCGACAACCATCCCTACAAGTACACATTTACCAGAAACTCATTTAAAAAGCTTCCTGTTTTGTTGTATATCACTTAAATACTGCAATCTAATCATTTTGGTCAAACAACAGTGACTCCTTTAAAGTTAAATTATCTCTAAGTTAAATTCTTTCAGGATGGGGGCCACAGCAAATGTATTACTTTTGTATATTTGTACGACACAAAGAAAACAATATTGTGCGATAGAAAAAGGATTGAATTTGTGCATGAGGAGTAATTTAAACGACCTGGAAGACCAAATGATTTAGACTTATTTACCAAAGTGAATAAAAACTTTGAGGAGGTGAATCTTTGTTACTAATACAACCACCAAAAAGGCAAGACTGTTTAAGAGTGTGAGGATGTTGGCTTTTAAACTGGCAAATGTACAAAAATATACAGTGCTTCAAAGAGGAAATATTTTGGAAATAAGGGAGGTTTATATTTTTAGCAGAGCTTTACAGGGTGTTGTTTTTTCCTCTTAAACAGAGGTCTGCAAAGGCTACTGAATACTGTTAGGAAAAACTCTCTGACCAAAGCTGTCTCTTATAACCTTTTCTAAGTTTTCAGATTTTGTGTTGCCTAGTTCAATATTGCTCTATTCATCAAGGAATTGCTTTGAATAACTTGATTTATAGGGGTTTGGAAAGTCTGATTTTTAACTTTTTCTTTTTTTTTAAATTTTACTAAGGAAAGTCAAAGAGGCCATTTAAAATTCTTTGAAAAAATATGTTCTCTTGATCAACTGATTTGACAGTGGCTGAAGGAGGAAGGTGGAAGAAAGGGGAAAATAGAAGAGCTTTGTATTTCTACTTATTTTTTCAAAATGTGTTCTCATGAGTCAACTTGGAATTATCAGACCTGATGCAAGATGAGAGAGTAGCATGGAATGATCCAGAATCAAATTAATCCAAAAACTAGTTGTATATTAGAATATCACTATGAAAATAATTAGTAGAGTCCATGCCACAAGTGTTTGGGATTAAGCAGTGTTCTTATGGACCAAAATTCCCCTTTTATATGATTGACTGAGTAGTCCCTGAGTGTGTCTGGATATTCTAACCCATTCTAGACATTACAATCAATTCAAGAAAAAGTTATTGAGGTTCTACAAGGAGTCCTGTACTGTGCTAGTCATGGAGAATACAAAGAAATTAATAGATATATAAACAGTTCTTATCTTCAGGGATTTTATATTCTAATGAGAATAATAATATTAATAATAAAAATATTGTCAGATAAAAATGTTTTCATGAAGTTATTTAAAAGAATTGAGAAACTGAAAGCATTAGACTTAGTTTGCAAAGTGTATAAAAACTCTCAGAATGTCAATCTCTGTTATTAACAACAGCTCCCAAAAAGACAAGATTATTTAAGTGATGTGCTGAGAATTACACAGTCAGTAAGTGCCTGATATTGGATTTAAACTCAGATCTTTATGATTCTATGTCTGTGCTATACCCACTGCACCACAAATGTCTAGCCATATTTTAACTGAATACCCTCCCAATCTTTCTTCCATAACAACTAGTCCCATTGGATTTTGTTTTTTATTCTGCACCTAAAAGAAATACATGATTAACCCTGGTGAGCTGTAGCTATACATAATAGTGTTTGAGATAGATGATCAGTAGCCATAAATACAGATCATGGTGTTGAAAACAAATAATCCAAAACCAGAAAGTAAATCTAGCAAACATTTAAGCAATTAGGTGCTTAGTTTTTAAGAAAGATTACTTCTGATGTTGTGATGATATATCTTGATGCTTCAAGGACATCTTCCTGACCAAAAGCTTTCTAATGAAAAAAGAGAGACAATCCTCCAAGTGTAAAAGCCTTGGGAACTCTCCATCTGAGGATGGCATGTAGGTTGTGAATATGGACCTTAATCAAACATTTATTATGTGCCTCGTATGTGACAGACACTCTGCTTAACACTTTACACATATAATTCTCACGATAACTCTGATAAATAGGTGCTATTATCCATATGTTAGAGATGACAAAACAAGCAGGCAGATTAAATGACTTGTCCAGTGTTACTTAGCTAGTAAGAGTCCAAGGTGGGATTGGAACTCAGATTCTTTCTGACTTCAAGCCCAGAACCTATACCCAGCACCACTAGATGTCTCTTCTGTCCCTAGTCTAAATTCTGTTCATTTATAGCCTCTATGCATATATGAAAATTCTTTATTTCAAATCTTAACTTCATAACTGAGGTCCAGTCATATATAATTAATGCCAGATAGATATCTCCATCTATATTTCCCACTAGCATTTAAAAACCAACACATCCAAAACTGAACTCAACCGATTCCCTACTGTTTTCTCACCTCACATCGCAAGTATACAATTTTACTATTTCAGTTGACGGTGCCCCCAGTGATTCCAGTAATCATCTTCAAATCTCAGTCATATTTGATTCCATCAATCCTGCAAATCCTTTCAGTTGCCAAGATCTGTACATTTTCCATTCATAAAATCACTCATATTTGTCTTTTCTCCACTATCACTATCAGCCTCTTCTTTAGGCCATCATTATCTCTCACCTGGAATTGATATTTCATGAAAATGATAAGATAAAGATTTTAATGCATAAATTGGATTATTCTCTTCCCTAGCTCAAAAATCTTCAATGCCTCTCTATTGTCTAGCACCTGATAAGTAATCTCATTTTTCTGGATTTTAAAACTCTGTACTATCTGGCTTCCACTTAACTGTCCTATCATTCTAGTGTAATTTCTTATTATACTTTTCACATACTCTACAGTCTAGCTAAATTATGCTACTATTTGTTCACTAAAGTTTAGTGAACTGAGAGTCTGCCAACTCTCATCTCTGAGCATGCATAAACTTCCTCCTTATCCATGATTATCAATATATTCTTTTTCTTTAAAGGCCTAGCTCAGGTGATACTTCCATCATGAAATTTTTGTGGTTCCCATTTAATCAGTATATTCTCTCTGGCTGCAAATATTCCTAGAGCATTGTGTCAAGATGCCCTTTTCTGCCATCATTCTAACTTTATTTATGTTAATTTTAATGTAATTAATACATAAATTATTTATGTATTTTTCATAAAGCCCCAAAGGCAAAGTATTGTTTTCCATTTTTTAATTACCAGAGCACTATGCAATGTGTGTTTTACACAAAGCAGATGCTCAATAGTCTAATTAATTGAATTGACTTGATAAAGTATGGAAAATACATAGAATCCAATGAGGGAAATAATACTGGAAAAATATTCAGAGCCAGATTATAGAAGGCCATGAATGCCAGGCTAAGAAATATGGTCTTTCCTCAATAGGTAATAGAAAAGCATTTGCTTATATTTTTCTTAATAGACAAGAAATGTGATCAAATTATGTATTATAAAGGTTTATCTGGCTGTGGTAAGCAAAGATAAGGAAAGGTAAGAGATATTACGGTGGGAGGACAAATTAAGAGTCGACTAAAATACCCCAGGAAAGAAGCCATCCTCATTACTTCAGAGAGAATGCAAAATAAGATTAAGGATCTAATACATGAAGAATCTAGATCTAATACATGAAGAAATAGAATTTTCAAGACTTGACTATTGAGAGAAAAATAATTAATATGAGTGAATGATTTTAAGCCTAGGTTGCTGGACAAAAAGATAATGTTAAAAACAAAAATAAGAAAGGTGAGAGAATGGATAATGAGTTGATTTTTATCAATGTTGATGTTGAGATGCTTTGGGGATGCTCAGGACCTTAGTCCAGGAAGTCATGTGAACTTCAAGTGTGTCATACAAAGATATTTAAGTGGGGATCCTTGCCATCATGGACTTTATAGTCTAGTATGCAGGCAAAGTAATATCTGTATCTTTCCCTGATCTTCAGTATTTTCTCCAGCATTACACAAAATCAGTCAAGGCTTGTTTAAGATTTAGTGGAGGGAAAAATTAACATTATTTAACCAAAAGACCAGAATATAATAAAATTCCATTACATTATGTGGTGACTCATATAGTAAAGCTTGGAGGAGAACAATATACAGAATTCAATACTGATTAAAACCTCAGTCCTGACTGTGTTTAAAACAACTAACCTTCACATGCTATTCTTAACAGCCTATATTGGATAAATAATGAACCTTAATAGTTACATGTCAGAACCAAACATGAAATAGAAATTTTGGAATGTGACCAAAACAAAAAACATCAGATCAGACAAGAGAAGCTGACTCCGGGGATAAATGAGAAACAGAAAGATGTGGTTCAAAGGAGTTCATTACCTGATAATTGAATCTCTTCCCTAACCAATCTCATTTTGAGGCAATTTGGGGGATAAAGGAATGCAAAAGTAACTTAAATTTGGGCATCCAAAGATGACTCTGTCTCCTTGTACTTTCCCCGAATAGTAAAATTCTGGAATATATAATAACATTTGTCCCATTAACCCAGCTGAGGTGTCTTGGTAAAGTGTCCCTTGATGACTTTCTGGTAGCTGAGAGATCCTGCTTGAGTGCAACAAGTTTAGAAATTTAAGTACATTTTATCAATCTTGTACCTTCACTTCATTATTTTATTCTTTTCTCTATCCTGAGGAAGAGTTCCACTCAGCCATCCTTCATTGCTCTCCTAGCTCTGCTTCAGCCTCTCTATATTTTGGTTGTCCTCCCTTGTTCTTGTTCAGTAGTGTCTGACACTGTAACCCCATTTGGGGTTTTCTTGACAAAATAATGAAGTGGTTTGTCCATTTCCTTCTCCAATTCATTATAAAGATGAGGAAAATGTGGCAAACGTGGTTAAGTGACTCGCCTAGAGTTACAGATCTAAGGCCAGATTTGAACCCAGGAAATGAGTCTTCCTGACTACAGGTCCAGTATTATGTACTCTGTCATTCATCAGATTTTGATAATAAATTTCAACTGCCTTTTTTTTTTTTTCTCACTATCTATAATTACCTTACCCAGGAATATCCTCCTCCTTCTATGGTCTTGTTTTCCCATAGGTGAATTCCTCCCAGAATCTTCATTCTAAGGAAAGTCTTTACCCCATTATGCTCATGATTTTACAGACTTTGCCTTAGCTCATTTACCTTTCCTTCCCTATCCTGTGCTTTTTAGCTCAGTGGTCAACTGGGTAAAGAGCTCAGCCTGAAGTCAGGAGGACCAAGTTAAAATCCAGATTAAGATATTTATCACTAATGTGATGCCACTGTTTGCTCGAGTTTTCTCAACTCTAAAGTGAGGATACTGATAGTGCTGGCAACCTATTAGGGATATTCTGAGGATCAAATGAATTAATAATTGTAAAACATTTAGAAAAATGCCAACAATGTTGAACACTGATCAACTAGAAAACCTGGCTAATCTCAGTAATGCAATGATCCGGGACAATCCTGAAAGACATGACAGAGAATGCTATCCATCACCAGAGAAAGGACTGTTGTAGTCAGATGGATAAGGATCAAAGCATACTATATTTCACATCATCGTACTTATGGTTTTATTTTGGGGTTTTGGTTTTGTATGAATGTGCTCTTATAATAGTGACCAATATGGAAGTGTATTTTGCATGTTAAGAAAATAAAAAATTAAAACAAAACAGCAACAACAACAAAAAAAGGAATGTAGACTAGATTGAGGTGCAATACATGCTACTCCAGGTTGCAAGTATAATTGGAACTATATGAATATGTAATTTTGGAAATACTTAAGAAAATAAAATAAAAATACAATATAATATTGAATGCCTGGCAAATGGTATTAAAATATTTATTCCCTTCCTTTTCTCCCCTCTTTTTATGATGTCTTCCTTCATTAGCAGAGATACTTCTTGAACTTTTTTACAAGCTGACTTAATAAATATATCATTTAGGAGATATAATTTAATTGATGAGTACTTATCTGATGTCAATATCAGAATTTAAAATATTTATTATGAATCGAAATACATAGGAGTCTTCAATAAACACCTTAATAACAAAATTAAAGTGGATGAAATCACTATCTATATTTTCAATAAATTTCCTATTTCTTAAAAAATAAGAAAGATCATTTGGGATATGAACAGGTCACAAAAGATTTTAAATTAATCACAAGAGAGTAGGAAGCAATCAAATAGCTTTATTTTATAATTTTTAAAAATGAGATCTTTTTCATTGGTGTCCTTTTTAATGTTATTTCCAAAAGGCCATTGTCCAGTTTCTTCTTGATGACCACTAGTGATGCAAAGTATCTACTTCCTGAGGGAGTTCTCTTAGATAGCTCTAACTGTTAGAAAATTTTCCATATAACAAACTAAAATCTAATGCTATAATAATCCATTTTTTAAAACCTTTACCTTCTGTCTTAGAATTAATACTGTGCATTGATTGCAAGACAGAAGAGTGGTAAATTCTAGGCAATGGGGGTTAAGTAACTTGCCGGGATCACACAGCTAGGAAGTATCTGAGGTCAGATTTGAACCAAGGACTTTCCATTTCTAGGCCTGGCTCTCAATACATTGCTTGTAGTTCTGGCATCTGGATGCAAACAAAAATTCTAATCTCCCATTTTAATAATAGTCCTTTATGTCCCTGGAAATAATATTCATGCTGTCACTCTCATCCACCACTATCAAGTCTTTTCATCTTCAATTTAAATATCCCTATTCCTTCTATCAAAGACCAGAAGGAAAGTTTTCTGGCATTTGCCGCTTTTTAGTTGACTTCCTCTGGACATGATCCCTCTTTCAAAGTCCTTCTCAAGATGTAACATGCAGAACTGAGTTCATTATATCATCCATAATTTTATGGGTTCAAAGTAACTATCAACATGATCAATCTAGACATCATGATTCTGTTAATTCAGTTTAAGAGATTATTCTTGGGGTTACTATGTCAAATATTTAATTCACAAGTCTATAGTCCACTTAGACTATTGGACTTTTTTTATATCAACTATTTTCTTACAATCATCTCCTCCACTATTATATTGGAGCATGCATTTTTGTAAATCTACAGTAGAATCTCACAAATATTCCTATTACATTTAAATTTTTACTATATTTCACATATCAATCTATTGTGTTAATATCTTTTTTTTGTCCAAGCTGTCACTCGATGTATTGTTATCATAACTCTTTATGTCAACTGTAAATTTTATATTGGTCTGCCTTAATCCACATCAATAAAAAATGTTGAACCAAAATGCTGAGAACAGATTCTGAGGACATTTCATTAAAGACTTCCCTCTAATATAGGATCATTCCATTATTTGTTATTTTGGGTCTAGTCATTCACCAGTTCTAAATCTATCTAGCCAGCATAAGGAAGAAAGATTAAAACATCTTATACTGAATAATGACAAAATACTATTCAAATGTAATGTGCAGTGATTGACATGCTAAAGTGTGGAGAAGAAAAACATAACAAATCAATTCTTATTAAAGCTTCAATTTTGACTTTGTGCTAAAAATGACTCACCTTCTCTTGCCACTGTTAAGAGTATATATTGGACAAATTCTATGGTTAGCTGTCAAAACAAATTAAATGGCAGCTTTGTAGTAGTATAGTCATTTAGCCTACCCCTGTCCACATTGAATATGAAAACATTATGAATAAATTTATCAGATACAATACTGAAATATTTATCTAAGGCATTCCCTTGATCTAATCATCTACTGTGCTTCTTTAAAAGGAAAGTTGTTTTTAAAATGGAAATGTGGTTACTTTTTGAAGTAATCATTTTAGGTCTCATTTCTTTAACAGTAGATTCTATACTCTTTCCAGGAATTGAGATTCCTGTAGTATGAAAAACCTACTTTCCTTCATTTTAGTGCAAATCAGGAGAAGTTTAAGCCCATCCTAAATCTTTTATCTAAACTATAAACATAATTTTCAAAGGTAATTGGTAGTCTAACAGCTATATACCTCTTCTTTTAGAATCCTAGAATACAACGGATTCAGGCTTACAGACTTCAATTCACTAAAGATAGCAAAGTGTTTGGATTTCATTTTGTTTAATATTATTTAGTAATTTTTTTCACTTAAAATCCATGCTAGTTTTCTAACACCAGTTTCTTTTTATCTCTCTCTGTGGTTGAGAATATAGAAGAAAAATATAGTTTTATACTTCAATTACCTCTCAGAGATCTATTATTATCCCATCCATCCTGGGCAGTATTTCCCATAACTTCTTCGACCTTTCTCTTGATCTCACCTTAACTTTAAAAATGGATCCCTTTTTGTTATCCTTAAATTTATCACTAGTCTCAGATCATTCTGAGATACTGACCTCATCACCTAGTGGAAAGTGCTCTCTCCTGGTTTACCATCAATCTTTTAATTGACAAATCTAATAGCCTTCCTCATCTTTTATCCTTCTTGACCCAAAGGCAGCACTTGACACTATTAATTACTCTCTTCTTCTAGACACTTTCTTCTCCCTGAGGTAAATGTGATATTCTCTTTTGGCTCTTCTTCTTCCAGCCTGACTCCTTTTTAAATTCTTATCCTTAAAGCGTATTTATATTCTATTCCCTTTCTGTAGGTATATTCCAGGGGGGCTCCCCTTTATCCTATTCTCTTTTCTCTTTATAGATGGTGTAATATGGAAATGAATACTGCTGCCATATTTTGCATGGGGCAAGCTGGCAGTTTGCCCTGGTTAGAATGTGGAACGTGCCATGAGACAGGCAGCAGGAGAGTTTCACTTAACACTCTACTAGCCTGGGCTAGATCCTTATTACATTTATATTCAGTTTCAAGCTCAGCCCTGGTACTGCCCACACCATCCTCTCTATAGTTAGCACCTTCTTCCTTCTAGTATTATTACCAGTCTCAGCCCCTTTATTCATTACAATGGTACAATGGCTAGTGTGCCTAAACTGGAGCCAGGAAGACTTGAGTTCTAATCTCACTTCAGAATATTACTAGCTTCCCAACCCTGGGCAAATAGCATAAATCCTGTTTGCCTCAATTTCCTATCTATAAAATGGTGACAATAATACCACCTACCTTCCAAGGTTGTTTTCGGGGTCAGAGGCAATGATTTTAAAGTGCTTAGCATAGTATCTGGCACATGGTAAATGCTGTATAGCCTATCTCTAATCAACCTTTCTTCCTAACTTCTTTATTTCTGTCCAAGTTACACTTAGGTTCAGAATCTTAGCATAATCCTTTACTCTTCCACCTTTCTCATATCTCACATTCAAGCTCTTATCAACATTTGTCATTTCTACCTCCCCCAGACTCCATCTCCTTTTGGCTCAAAGAACCAATTTTGCTTCAAGTGAGTCACTTGCTCTACCATTGCAGAAGCTTTCTTCCTATTCCTAATTAATATTTGTTCCTGGTTTCTTTCCTCTTCATCACATCCCACCCCAAACTGTCAAAATGAAATTCCTGAAGCTCAAGTCTGACTTTGTCACTTTTCTGTTCAAAAGCTCTGAGAATTCTCATTGCCAGAAATCCAAAATCTAGAAATAAGCGCATTTGACTTGCTCTTAAAATTTACTTCTGCTTGTAGGCTATATTTCTAGGCTTCTGTTACAACCAAACTAATCTCCTTGCTGTTGCCATTCATTACAATGCATCTCTTCTCTCCAAGCTTTTGCATAGGCTGTCCTCCAAAACTATAATATACTCCCTGATCATGTGTTCCACATAGAATCTTTTTCTACCTTCAAGTATCAGTTTGGATGCAATCTCTACACTAACCTATTTCAAGCCTTCCTGTTGCCAGTATCCTGCCCCAGAAATTGCTTCATATTTATGTAGTGTGTATTTTACATTGCATTTAGTGTAAATATTGCATTTTTCCAATATAATGTAATTTTATTGAGGGCAGAATTTTTCTTGGTTAGGTCTCTGCTTCTCCAACATGCATAGCAGTACCTACCACATAGAGTAGAGTCTTACTAAACATTTGATAACTGGAACATCTCAAATTCATCTTATTTATTGCTCACACTTTGTCATTTATGTAAGGACTCCTACAAGTGTAGTCAAGATGGCCACTTAGAAGCAGTGAAAGTCAAGTCCTCTGTGAAAATCCTTCTATACCAATCAAAAAACAAAGTGCTTTGAGGGGAACAGGAAACCAAATCCAACAACAGGGCAGAGCTGAGGGACTCTCCTGCTCCATTCAATTTAAAAGGTACACAGAGAAGGCTGAATTCTCAGGTTTAAGAAAAAAAGAAGGAAGGCACCAGGACCCCTCCCCCACCTACTGTGCTGGGATCCTGGGGTGAGGACTCCAGCACTGAGGGAGTGTCTTGCTACTACATCTACATGAGGCTCAAGGCTCTGACCACAGCTGGCAGAGAGGCAGCTAGAAGAGAGGGGCAGAGAGGAGAATAGCCTGATTCCAGCCTTCAGCCACCACTCTCCATCTTAGGCCTCTGACTCTGCAGGTTTTGGCCTTAGGCACATCCAACTCTGCTGATCAAGTTGGCTGAGCTTAGTCATATCTATCAATAGTAAAGATAAGAAGCCTTCAGGGGTCAGGGGTAAGAATCCAAATGACTAGGATCCCAGAGAGAAGGCTGCAAACATGACAGAGTACCTTGGTACTAACAAAAGAAGCTCAAGGCTCTGATCAGGCAACTGGCAGGGAGGTAGCTGGAAGAAAGGAGTAGAGAGGAGGACAAGAGTAACTACCTCTAGCCTCCACATCTTCACCTTCACCTTTAGCTCCTTCTGGCAACTGGGAAAGATATGGTCTCAGGGCTCATTAATACTTCATCAGCCTAATCTAGTTAATTAGTAGAGCAGAGAAGAAGCCCCTTCAGTACAGAATAGCACAAATCCACAGATCCAGCAAATAAACAGAAGAGGAAGATTACAGCCAATTAAGGGTGGATGGGAAGAAGGAAAAAGTATGAGTAAACAATAGAAAAAGAAAAAATTTCAATCAACAGCTTTTATCCAGGTAACAAACAAAGAACAAATGTAACAGAGGAAGACCAAGGAACACCAAGGAAAAATTCAGGAATTCCAGAGAATTGGACACATGCCTTGGAAAAACTCAAAACACAATTAAAAAAAAAAACAATTAAGAAGGGCTGAAGACAATTGGGAAAATAACTTAAAATGCAAAATAAATCATCTGGAAATAGAGGCACATGAACTAAAATAAGAAAATAGTGTCATAAAAGCCAGAATTGACCAGTTTAAAAAAGAGTCAAAGAAAGTGAAAGATGATTTATAATGAAAAACAGACCAAAAGGAAAAGAATGATGGAAAAGCTAGGGATGAAATTCAGCCTTTAAAAATTAGAATCCAATAACTAGAAAGAAATAACTTCACAAAGCAGCAAGAGTCTATAAAACAAAATCAGAAGAATGAAAAAATTGAGGAAAATATGAAACACCTAACTGATATAACAATGGATCTGAAAAATAAATACAGAAGAGACATTTAAGAATTATTGGACTGGCTTCCAGGTTAAGATGGCAGCAGAGTAATGCAATAAAAATAATAATTAGTAAGGACACCTGGACAGGCAAATCAAAAACTAATTGGAAATTAAATAATATGATTCTCCAAAACCATTTAGTCAAAGAAGAAATCATAGAAACAAACAACAATTTCATTGAAGAGAATGACAATGATCAGGCATTCTACAAAACTCTGTGGGAGGCAGCCAAGGCAGTACTCAGGGGGAAATTTATATCCTTGAGTACATATATTAAAAATTAGAGAGGGCAAGGATTAGTAAATTGGATATGCAACTTAAAAAACCAGAAAGCGAGCAAATTAAAAATCCCCAGATGAAAATTAAATTAGAAATACTAAAATCAAGGGAGAAATTAAAAAAATCAAAAGTAAATAACTATTGAATAAATAAATAAGAGTAGAAGCAGGTATTTTGAAAAAACAGATAAAATAGACAAAGTACTGGTCAATCTAATAAAAAAAGGAAAGGAAACCAAATTGACAGTATCAAAGATGAAAAGGGAGACCTCACCTCTAATGAAGGGGAAATTAAGGCAATCACTAAGAACTATTTCACCCAATTATATGGCAATAAATATAACAGTCTAGGAGATATGGATGATTACCTACAAAAATATAAATTGCCTAGATTAACAGCAGAAGAAATAGAATACCTAAATAATCCCATATCAGAAAAAGAAATTGAACAAGGCATCAAAGAACTCCCTAAGAAAAAATCGCCACAGCCTGATGGTTTCACAAGTGAATTCTATCAGATATTCAAAGAGCAACTAATCCCAATACTATACAAATTATTTGATATAATAAGCAAAGAAGGAGTCCTACCAAATTCCTTTTATGACACAAATATGGTATTGATTCCAAAGCCAGGGAGATCAAAAACAGAGAAAGAAAACTACAGACCAATCTCCCTAATGAACATAGATGCAAAAATCTTAACTAGAATACTAGCAAAGAGACTCCAGCAAGTAATCAAGAAGATCATCCACCATGATCAGGTGGGATTTATACCAGGAATGCAAAGATGGTTCAACATTAGGAAAACCATCCACATAATTGACCATATCACCAATCTAACAAACAAAAATCACATGATTATCTCAATAGATGCTGAAAAAGCCTTTGACAAAATACAGCATCCATTCCTATTGAAAACACTGAAAAGTATAGGAATTGAAGGACCTTTCCTAAAAATAATAAACAGTATATACCTAAAAACCATCAACAAGCATTATATGCAATGGGGATAAATTAGAAGCCTTCCCAATAAGATCAGGAGTGAAACAAGGATGCCCATTATCACCTCTATTATTCAACATAGTACTAGAAACACTAGCAGTAGCAATTAGAGAAGAAAAAGAAATTGAAGGTATCAAAATAGGCAATGAGGAAAATAAGCTATCACTCTTTGCAGATGTTATGATGGTCTACTTAAAAAAAATCCCAGAGAATCAACTAAGAAGCTTGTAGAAATAATCAACAACTTTAGCAGAGTTGCAGGTTATAAAATAAATGCACATAAATCATCAGCATTTCTATGTATTTCCAACACATTAGAACAGCAAGAGGTAGAAAGAGAAACACCATTTATAAGCACTGTAGACAATATAAAATACTTAGGAATCTATCTACCAAAACAAACACAGGAATTATACGAAAACAAGTACAAAACACTTTCCAAACAAATAAAAGTAGTTCTAAACAATTGGAAAACCATTGATTGCTCATGGGTAGGACAAGCTAACATAATAAAAATGACCATTCTACCCAAATTAATTTACCTATTTAGCTCCATACCTATCAAACCACCAAAAAACTTCTTTACTGAATGAGGAAAAAATATAACAAAGTTCATTTGGAATAACAAAAGTTCAAGAATATCAAGGGAAATAATGAAAAAAATGTGAAGGAAGGGGACCTAGCAGTACCAGATATTAAACTGTACTATAAAGCAGTGGTCATCAAAATGGTATGGTGCTGGCTAAGAGTTAGAAGTGAAGATCAGTGGAATAGACTTGGGGTAAATGACATCAGCAAGACAGTGTATGATAAACTCAAAGAACCCAACTTTTGGGACATGAATCCACTATTTGAAAAAAACTGCTGGGAAATTTGGAGAACAATATGGGAGAGATTAGGTTTAGATCAACATCTCACACCCTACACCAAAATAAATTCAGAATGGGTGAATGACTTGAATATAAAGAGGGAAACTATAAATAAGTTAAGTATTTGTCAGATCTGTGGGAAATGAAAGATTTTAAAACCAAGCAAGAGTTAGAGAAAATTACAAAATGTAAATTAAGTGGTTTTGATTATATTAAACTAAAAAGCTTTTGTACAAGAAAAAAACAATGCAACCAAAATCAGAAGGGAAACACAAATTGGGAAAAAATCTTTATAACAAAAAATTCTGACAGGGGTCTAATTACTCAAATATACAAGCAGTTAAATCAAGCCATTACCCAATTGATAAATGGGCAAGAGACATGAATAGACAATTTTCAGGTAAAGAAATCAAAAGTATCAATAAGCATATGAGAAAGTGTTCTAAATCTCTAATAATCAGAGAAATGCAAATCAAAAGAACTCTGAGGTATCACCTCATACCTAGCAGATTGGCTAAAATGAAAGAAGGGGAGAGTAGTGAATGCTGGAGGGGATGTGGCCAAATTGGGACATTAATGCATTGCTGGTGGAGCTGTAAACTGATCCAACTTTTCTGGTTGTCAATTTGGAACCATGCTCAAAGGGCTATAAAAGACTGCCTGCCCTTTGATCCAGCCATACCATTCTTGGGTTTGTACCCCAAAGAGATCATAGATAAACAGACCTGTATGAAAATATTTATAGCTGCACTTTTTGTGGTGGCAAAAAACTGGAAAAGCAGGGTATGTCCAATTGGGGAATGGCTGATCAAATTGTGGTATATGCTGGTGATGGAATACTATTGTGCTCAAAGGAATAATAAACTGTAGGAGTTCCAGGTGAACTGGAAAGACCTCTAGGAATTTATGCAGAGAGAAAGGAGCAGAGCCAGAAGAACATTTTACAGAGAGACCGATATACTATGGTAAAATCGAATGGACTTGTGTACCAGCAGCAATATAATAACGCAGGACAGTTCTGAGGGATTTATGGTAAAGAACACTACACACATTCAGAGGAAGAACTACAGGAGTGGAAACAGAAGAAAAGCAACTGCTTGAACACATGGGTTGAGGTGGACATGATGGGGGATGTAGACTCAAATCTACCACACCAATGCAACTAACAACAATTTGGAAATAGGTCTTGATCAATGACACATGTTAAAACCAGTGGAAATGTGCATTGGCCATGGGTGGGGGGAGTGCAGGGGGTGAAGGGGAAAGTAAGAGCATGAATCATGTAACCATGTTAAAAATGAATATTAATAAATGGTTAAAAAAAAAGAATTATTGGACTACCAGAAAATCATGACAAAAGAAAAAGCCTGGACATCATTCTACAGGAAATTGTCCAAGAAAACTGACCTGATATTCTTGAATCAAGAGGGTAAAGTGGAGGTTGAAAGAATCCGCAGATCACCTCCAGCATTTAATCCACAATTGTCAATGACCAGGAATATTATAGCCAAGTTCAAGAACTATGAGATCAAGGAAAAGATACTATCAACTGCCAAAAATAAATCATTCAGATATCATGGAGTCACAGTTAGAATAACACAGGACCTTGCTGCATCCATACTGGAGGACTAGAAAGCATGGAATATGATATTCCAGAAAGCAAGGAAACTAGGTCTACAATGAAGAATCAACCACCCAGCAAAATTAACTATATTCTTGCAGGGGAAAGAATGGTCATTTAATAAAATAGAAGACTTCCAAGCATTCCTAAAGAAAACACCTGACTTAAACAGAAAAATTGATGCTCAAACACAGAATTCAAGAGAATCACCAAAAGGTAATTAAGAAAGGGAAAAAAAAACTTTCTTTAAGAGACCCAATGAGTTCAAATGATTTATATTTCTATAAGAAAAGATTATATTGATAACCCTTAAAATTGTTATCATCATTGTAAGGGGGAAAAGGGTTATTTTGGGTTCAATATATTAAAAGATGGTCACCAGAGGATTGAACAATTATCAATCCTCAATTAAGAATAATCTCAAGTCAAAATTGACTTTTATGAAATTTTATTAACAATTGAGAAGAGAGAGGAAATAAGGAAATAAGAATCTAACACATTAGGTAATTTACTACGATCCTCTAATTAATGCAGGTAGATCTAATTAACCCTCAGCAGAGAATCAGAGGGCCAGAGGCCTGGAGGTGAATGAAGCAAACCTTCATTTACAGAGTCTATTTAAAGAAATTCCTCAAGAGAAGTTCAGGAAGATTCAGTCTTTAAACTCACCACATGGATTTTTAAAGAAGATATTGAAGCAGTTTCACCAATGTCTCAGTGTTCCAGCCAGAACTCCTCCACAGATCAGAAGAGCTCCTTCACCAGCCACCCTCTTCACCAGAAGCCCCTAGGTGACTGGGGACCTTCTCCTTTTAAAGGGGTCACTTATGTGTCACTTCCTATGCCTCCCTCTTAATTTGCATGTCCAATTGCAATAGATGCTTTTCATAGAACACCTAGGAGATTCATTACTCACTCTAGCACACGTAGGTTAGGACCTCCCTGAATTTGGAGGTACTCTCACCTTTGGTGATTAAATCTAAAGATGGGCAGTTTAGACTTAATCTAATTATCACATCATCAGGGTAGCTAGAAGTATATTTAGAGGGTACTGTGACAAAATATACAGGATTATATGTCAAAAATATATTAAAAACTAGGGGTAAAAAAGAGGGTAATACTAAGAGTAATGTGAAAAGAGATAAAATGTGATAAATTTATATTTTATTTAAAAAAAAGCATTGGGGATGACCAATACAATGGAAGAGTGAGAGTGGTTGGAGACAGAAGCTAAGTCAATTGTACAAAAAGCAAGCCATTTTCCAACTGATAAATGGGCAAGGGACATGAATAGGCAGTTTTTAGATAAAGAAATCAAAACTATTAATAAGCACATGAGAAAGTGTTCTAAATCTCTTATAATTAGAGAAATACAAATCAAAACAACTCTGAGGTATCACTTCACACCTATCAGATAGGCCAATATGACAGCAATGGAAAGCAATAAATGTTGGAGGGCATGTGACAAAATTGGTACACTAATGCATTACTGGTGGAGGTATGAATTGATCCAAACATTCTGCAAGGAATATAGAATTATGCTCAAAGGGCTTACCATTTCTGGGTTTTTACCTGAAAGAAATATTAGGAAAAATATGTGTATGAAAATATTTATAGCTGTGCTCTTTGTGGAGGCAAAAAACTGAAAAATGTGGTGGTATCCATCAATTGGAGAATGGCTGAACAAATTGTATTATCTGATGGTGATGGAATACTATTGTGCTCACAGGAATAATCAACTGGTTGAATTCCATGTGAACTGGATAGACCTCTAGCAATTGGTGTAGAGCAAAAGGAGCAGAACCAGGAGAACCTTGTACGCAGAGATGGATACACTGTGGCACAATCGAATGCAATGGACTTCTGTACTAGCAGCAATACTAGGGGGTTTAGGAGAAAGAATGCTATACACATCGAGAAAAAGAACTGTGGGAGTAGAAACGTAGAAGAAAAACATATGATTGATCACATGGTTCAATGGCGATATGTTTGGGGATGTAGACTAAATAATTACTCTATTGGAAATATTAATAATATGGAAATAGGCCTTGCTCAGTGATACATGTAAAACCCAGTGGAATTGATTGTCAACTCTGGGAGTGGGGAGGGAAAGAACATGAATCATGTAACCATGGAAAAATATTCTTAATTAATTAATTAATTAAAAATGGAAAAATGGAAAAAATTAAAGGCTTCTACAGTCAAAGATGTATACTCTTCCTTATTGTTTATAATCCCATGTGACTTACTAGTCATATATTATGTCCTTAATTGAGGGTATATTATCTCTATGTAATAGTGGATTGACGTGAACCTAGCCCTTATGAGTATGCATAGGTTAGTCTATGTGCTGCTATTCTCCATGTAAAGGTATTCTAGTCCTTTTTCAGGTTAGCATACTGCATGACTTTTTGATTGACTTCTGGACCATAACTGAGTGTGAATGCAAAAGCCTTCCATGGGGGAAATAATTGTCTTTCCTCTCTTGAATACATTTGAGTGGGGAGGTAATAAATGTCATAAACATCCAGGTGGAGACAGAAACTCTCTTGAAGCAAGTTCACATGAATCCTTAGATACATGATTTTTCTATACTTTCTGTCCCTGTTGTGTGTGTGTTTTTTTTTAATTTCTTGAAGGATATTGTAGATGGAATGAATTAGGTTGTGACATTGTGAGCTTTGAAAGGTGGGGAAAGCATCTGAGATTCAGGAAATAAAATACAATCCAGAATTTTGTGGTGACTAGGCTCAATTAATATTAAAACCTCAAATACCAGCTTGACATAGCTCAGCAGTGGATCAACATCGGTTTCATGAAGCAAAGAAACAATATTATCTACTGGATATGTTATAATCATGAGCCAATTTGGTGAAGAATATGCTTCGTTACAACCATTTTAATTTTGAGCCCCTTTCCCCTCAGAGGCTGAGTTGGGTGAGTGTATGCTCCTGGTTCTTGGTGGTAGCTTACACTTCTATTCTTGTGAATATCCCTTTTGTAAAAGCTAATAGATATTAAGTGTTTCAATGATAATAGGTTAATAATCAATGCTATTGATAATATTGTGAAGATACAGACTGTCATTGGGTAAATTATACTAAAGAGAAAATGAGATACTGGGAAAATGTACTAGAATAAAGCTCAATCAAATAGCAATAGAAAGAACAATTCATCTATTTTGGAGTAACTCTACCCTAGGTGAGAGACATAACATATTGTTCCCCAAACAAATTATTAGAGTAAAGCATGGATAAGAACTCCAAGAGTTACTCGCTAGTCCTTCTTTGGGACCCAACTTGCATGTGAAAGTAAAAATTGGGATAATTACTTATATGCATATAACAGCTATTTGTTGCTGTTGCTGTTTAGTTTCAGTCATGTCTGACCATTCATGACCCTATTTGCTGTTTAATCTACAAGGTTCTCATGAGAAATGTTTTTTTTAAATTCCTTCAGCTCATTTTACAAATGAGGGAACTGAAGCAAACTGGGTTAGATAGCTTGCTCAGGGTTACACAGCTAGCAAGTATCTAAAGTCAGATTTGGTGTTCCACTCTATGTTCCACCTAGCTGTCCATTCTTATATCTATATCTCAATATGTGGTCCAGAAATCCAAAATATATTCTCAGACACCATATTATTTTTTAATTTTTTTAAACCCTTAACTTCTGTGTATTGGCTCATAGGTGGAAGAGTGGTAAGGGTGGGCAATGGGGGTCAAGTGACTTGCCCAGGGTCACACAGCTGGGAAGTGTCTGAGGCCATCAAACACTATATTATTAACAATTTTTTCACTTCCTCTGGAACACTTATCTTCAATTAGAAGCATGGCAAAAGCAACACTCATGCTTTTATTTGCCCAATACTTCAAAATCCTCTAAACTGCTTTCAAAATCTCTTTTTTGGTGGGATAATGTTTTTCTTAATCTATAATCTGAACTTGCTACCTGAACATAGAATATATTTCACAGAATATATTGACCTCTATTTTTCTTGTAACATCAACAAATGGCCACCTAGATATTCTTTGGTGGAGATTTACAACCTTACCACCATTTGTCTTTTCTTCCCCTCACCAGTGTGGAATAACTCTTTTTTTTGGTGGGGACTTTTAAACCTCATCACCATTACTTAAAGAATGATGAGTTTCTTTTTCTTCAGTGTAAATAGTTCCACCCTCTTTGAGAAGAGCTTCATACCTTATGATAACTCCCATTCCTTTTAGATTTCCTGTCTTCCAGCTTCCTGTTGCAGATCACAATCCTCTTTTGCTTCCTTAGACTCTTTATCTTTTTTTTTAATTTAAAACAATTTAAAACTTCTTAAAACTATGTTTTCAAATAAAATTGAATTCTACCTGATGACCTAGAGAGCAGAAAATCATTCTTCTATTGCTTTCACCTTCTTCTGAATTAGGGACAATGACCAATGTTTAATTTAAATGTCAGTGTTCAACAATACAAGCAAAGACACAAACATAGAGACCCTTTTTCATTTCCCTGGAAAATTCCTTTTGTGCTCCATACTTAGGGAAACTGAGCACCTTAATTTGTTCTTGTTTTATAGTTGGTTCCTAGTGGTTTGTTGCTCCTGCAAAATACTGGCTTTTCTCACTTATTCACTTTGCCAAGGGTTCATTCATCACAGAATATTGAACAAAGCTCCATATTTTAATTTCTATTCTCTCTTCTTGATAATTAAGACTTCAGAATCTTCTACTACCTTGTCCATCCTTCTCTATTTTTTGAATTTGTATTACTCCATTATATAATATTTTATTCTCTCCTAAAGCAAGATCAACCTATTTTCCAGTTTATTGTTTTTGCTAAATCCTTGCCTTCCATCTTAGAATCAATGTTGTGTTTTGCTTCCAAAGTAGATCAGTAAGCACTAGGCAGTGGGGGACAAGTGACTTGACTTGCATCACATAGCTAGGAAGTGTCTGAGACCAGATCTGAACCCAGGATCTCCCATCTCTATGACTGGCTCTCAATACATTGAACCACCTATCTTCCCCCTTTTTCAAGTTATTATTTAACATTAGGATTCATCACAATAGGGTAACAGGCTCGATGTCAAGTGTGGGATGACAATATGCATCACAAATGAGATAAGAGACAGGACCAACTCAAATTGGTAATAATTATTCTAATCTGTCTTCTTCCCTTACGTAGCCTTCATTAATCAAACATTAAATAACAAGTATTTGGGTGAAGACAAGTGGTGATAGTGTATCCACAGTGACTCCAGATTAAGGTATAGAAATAGGACAGGAGCTCCATTTCTCTCTGATCCCAGTAAGGGGAACATAGAAAGAACTCCCAAGTCAATGTCAGTATGGGAAGTAACAGTACCTAATCAGCTGGAACTAGATCCCATGCCTAAGGTGAACTTCTATAAGTTTGCAATATTTAGAGTTCATACCTTTTAAGGCCTGGAAAAACCATGTTAAATATTATTTTTTAAAAGTAATAGAGCTGTATGAGATGATAAAGGATTGTCTTTTGATTTAAAAGGTCTCCTCCTAATAAAAGAGGAAATTAAATTTGGGTGAGATCTTGAAAGTGGGATACAATAAAATTATTTTGATCTGATAAACAATTTTTGCGTAGTGGTACTTTGTTATTTATCTAAGGAGAATGTCAAAATAAGATGAAAGATAATTCCTTTCTCATTTCTGTTGATATAATGTTTAGTTGATAGGGTTCTGCTTTTTCACTGGCTTTTCCCAACTTTTTTTTCCCAACTTCTTTGCTTTTCCAATTCAACTTCATTTTCAAACCTGTAGTTTCTAGTTTAAGGACAACCTAGAACTATGCCAAAAGATTTGTAGTCCTTGCCATGGATTTGCTCCATAGTAACAGATGTTTCTCTCTTTAGTGCAGAGTGGAGTCTATATGCATCTTGACACAGTCAAGCTGCACTTGGCTTTTTGAGACTTCAGTCATCCAACAGGTTACTCCCTCATTCTCAGCTACAGACTTCCAAACTCAATAGTGTGGGATCCAGACATTGTTTCTCCATTAGTCACCTAGTTCCACACTCCAAGAATGCAATTCAGGCTTGAAAACAATTCTGTATCTATGCCTATTTGGATCTAGCATAGTTTAGTGAAAAGAGCACCAGGCTGGAAACCAAGAGCCTTGAGTCCTGGTTCTGTCTTCACCATTTATTTGTGGCAAAATGCTGAAAAGCAAATCACTTAATTCCAAATGATCAAATCTTAAAGGATGAAAAAAATTTATAGTCACAGTACAATTTTTTCCCAAATAAAGAATCTGATATACAAATTTCCAGTCTAATGATCATCTCATCTCTATTTTAGGGCCTCAAACAACAACAATTTTAATTTACATTTCACTTTAAAAATATGTAAAATGTTTTGCATACATTATACCATTTTCTTCCAACAATACTATGAACTATTATAGATAATATTATCTTCATTTTAAAGATGATAAAACTAAAGTTCACAAGTGACAGAAGGTCCTAGTGAAGACCCAATATATTTTAGGAAAGAAAAAAGTAGAAGGGAAAAGAAGGCTATGATCAGATAGAGATTTCAGAGTGTAAAATCAAAGGTATGACTATCCTGGTATGTGAATTAAAAATTAAAGTGTAGGTCATCATAGTTAATAAGACTGATGAACTGGGCAGCCTCAGTATTTGAAGGGAAATTATATATTTTAATAGAAACAACTTATTTATCAAAAAATTTATTTTTATTCATTTTGGAAGAAAAATGTAAGCACAATTTATGTACTTTTATATGTGACTATTTCTGTGAAGTAATTCTACAAATGCAGATTGTATATAATTAGCTATGGTTTCTTATGTTGTATGATTCTTGTCTCACGTATTTGCAATAAAGGATTGACTTAGCATACTGAATGTCTTGCTGCTTATTGTAGCATTTCATGGGTGAAAAAACTTTTAGACACAGACCATAAGACTTGGCACATAGTAGGTGTTTTGAAATGCTTATTATCTTCCCCTCCATTCTTCAACAATGCAGCACTTGGCTATCTATCTATTCTCACCACCTAACTAAATCTTTACCAGCTGATCTTATCCTTGATCCTTTTATGTTGCTTTCACTCTTGGTAATAGATAACGCCCATTTTTTATGCTTAGTTAGCATGCCTCTGTTGTCTTTTACATTGCTTACAATTTTGATCCTTTGTAGTCATAATACATTACTCTAAGTATTGCAGTTGTTCTTATTCACTAGTTTGTCATGTCCAATTCTTCATCACCCCATTTGGGGTTTCCTTGGCAAAGATACTATAGTGCTTTGTAATTTTCTTCTCCAGTTCATTTTACAGATGTGCATCTGAGGAAAATAGGATTAAGTAACTTGCTCAGGGTCACACAACTAGTAAGTATCTAAAACCAAATTTGAACTCAGATCTTCTTGACTCTAGGCCTCGCACTCTATCCACTACAACATCTAGCTGTCCTCTAAATAATAATACTCCAATGAAGATATTCCTAAAATGAAATTCCCATATTACGGGAAACCAATGATTCATGATCTCAATGAGAGTTGATATGAACTGAGTTCAATCTTTGGAATAGTAATCTTAGAAGTAACTAATTGTTCCAATGGATAGACCATTAGGCCTGAAGTCAGGTACATCTTCAAATGTAGCCTCAGACACTTATTACCCAATATTACTCTGAGCAAGTAAGTTAAAACTTTCTACCTTAGTTTTCACAGTTATAAAATGGAGGTGACAGCACCTGCCTGATCTGGTTGTAAGAATCAAATAAAATAGTATTTGGAAAGCACTTACTACAGTATCTAGCATATAGTAGGTGCTATATAGAAGCTTATTTCTTTCCCCATTATCTCTTTGTATATCTAATCTTCACCTCTGATTTGATCATTACAGAAAACTCTCACTGCTTTATCAATGCATTCTTGTAATTGATCTGAAACTTAGTGCCTTCAAAAGTTGACTCGGGTACTGAGAGGTTGAGTGATATACAGGTTTACATTGTCAATATATTATCAGAAGCTGATCTGAATCCAAGTCTTATTGACTCAAAGGTTAATCTTCTAACCACTATACCACACTGCCTCTCTGAAGTCCCTTATTGATAAATCAATAGTGGCTAAGCCTTGATCCAAGGTTTAATCTTTGAAAACATCCACACATTTGTTTATGCCCCCCTAAAGGTCCTGTGTGACTTCTTACTTAAACAACAGAAAAAAAATTACATGTCTCATTAAAGCAGGAATAAATTAGGAAAAATAGAAATAGTCCAGTTTTCCATTGAGTCCTGAACACTGCATTCTTTTAGGCCTCCATCCAATGAATTGCCAGATTTTATTGATTCTACTTCCATAAAACCTCTCATTTCTGAATCCTTATCTCCACTTGAACGGAAACTATCCTAGTTCAAACCCTCATTACATCTCACTTTGCCTATGTTAATCACATCCTGTCTGATCTCCATGTCTGCAATTTCTTACCTTTCTAATCCACTGCCCTTGGTACATAGGTTTATATGCCTAAAGCATAAGTTTGATCATATATCCCTACCACACTTAAAAATATTGAGTGACTTCCTTCCATTTCAATAATAAAAAAGTGCTCAAATGGTATTTAAAAAATAAATGTGGCTTAACGTTCTTAACATATCACATTCTTCTTTTTCATAATTTCTATATACCAGAAAACTGGTTTATTGACTCTTCTCTGAATTCATTATTCTGCCATTTACCTTAATATCTTTAAAGTTACTGTACCTAGGGCCTCAAAGACATGTCTTTATCACTTCTGCGTCTTAAAATCTATAAACCCTTTTATTTTTTTATACTTTATTAACTTTTATTTTTTAGAAAAGTTATCCATGGTTACATGATTCATGTTCTTACTTTCCCCTTCACCCCCCGAGTTCCCCCTACATAGCCCGTGCGCATTTTCACTGATTTTAACATGTATCATTGATCAAGACCTATTTCCAAATTGTTGATAGTTGTATTGGTGTGGTAGTTTCGAGTCTACATCCCCAATCATGTCCGCCTCAACCCATGTGTTCAAGCAGTTGCTTTTCTTCTGTTTCCACTCCTGTAGTTCTTCCTCTGAATGTGGGTAGTGTTCTTTTCCATAAATCTCTCAGAATTGTCCTGGGTCATTCCATTGCTGCTGGTACAGAAGTTCATTACATTATATTTTACCACAGTGTATTGGTCTCTGTGTACAATGTTCTTCTGACTCTGCTCCTCTCACTCTGCATCAGTTCCTGGAGGTCTTTCCAGTTCACATGGAATTCCTCCAGTTTATTATTCCTTTGAGCACAACAGTATTCCATCACCAACATATACCACAATTTGTTCAGCCATTCCCCAATTGAAGGACATACCCTCCTTTTCCAGTTTTTTGTCACCACAAGAAGCGCGGCTATAAATATTTTCATACAAGTCTGTTTATCTATGATCTCTTTGGGGGGTACAAACCCAACAATGGTATGGCTGGATCAAAGGGCAGGCATTCTTTTATAGCCCTTTGACCATAGTTCCAAATTGCTAGCCAGAAAAGTTGGATCAGTTCGCTACTCCACCACCAATGCATTAATGTCCCAGTTTTGCCACATCCCCTCCAGCATTCATTACTCTCCCCTTCTTTCATTTTAGCTAATCTGCTAGGTGTGAGGTGATACCTCAGAGTTGTTTTAATTTGCATTTCTTTGATTATTAGAGATTTAGAACACTTTCTCATGTGCTTGTTGATACTTCTGATTTCTTTATCTGAAAATTGCCTATTCATGTCCCTTGCTCATTATCAATTGGGGAATGGCTTGATTTTTTATACAATTGATTTAGTTCCTTATATATTTGAATAATTCGACCCCTGTCAGAAGTTTTTGTTTTAAAGATTTTTTCCCAATTTATTGTTTCCCTTCTGATTTTGGTTGCATTGTTTTTGTTTGTACAAAAGCTTTTTAATTTAGTATAATCAAAATAATTTATTTTATGTTTTATAATTTTCTCTAACTCTTGCTTGGTTTTAAAATCTTTCTTTTCCCAGAGTTCTGACAAGTATACTATTCTGTGTTCACTTAATTTATTTATAGTTTTCCTCTTTATATTCAAGTCATTCACCTATTCTGAATTTATCTTGGTGTAGGGTATGAGATGTTGATCTAAACCTAATCTCTCCCATATTGTTTTCCAATTTTCTCAGCAGTTTTGGTCAAATAGTGGATTTTTGTCCCAAAAGTTGGGCTCTTTGGGTTTATCATACACTGTCTTGCTGACATCATTTAGCCCAAGTCTATTCCACTGATCCTCCCTTCTGTCTCTTAGTCAGTACCTTATTGTTTTGATGACCACTGCTTTATAGTATAGTTTAATATCTGGTACTGCTAGGCCACCATCCTTTATGTTTTTTTCATTATTTCCCTTGTTATTCTCCATCTTTTGTTCTTCCAAATGAACTTTGTTATATTTTTTCCTAATTCAGTAAAGAAGTTTTTTGGTAGTTTGATAGGCATGGCACTAAATAAGTAAATTAACTTGGGTAGAATGGTCATTTTTTTTATATTAGTTCATCCTACCCACGAGCAATCAATGTTTTTCCAATTGTTTAGATCTAGTTTTAATTGTTTGGAAAGTGTTTTGTAGTTGTGTTTATATAATTCTTGTGTTTGTTTTGGTAGATAGATTCCTAAGTATTTTATATTGTCTAGGGTGCTTATAAATTGTGTTTCTCTTTCTACCTCTTGCTGCTGAGATGTCTTGGAAATATATAGAAATGCTGATGATTTATGTGCATTTATTTTGTATCCTGCAACTTTGCTAAAGTTGTTGATTATGTCTACCAGCTTTTTAGTTGATTCTCTGGGATTTTTTAAGTAAACCATCATATCATCTGCAAAGAGTGATAGCTTCGTCTCCTCATTGTCTAATTTAATATCTTCTATTTCTTTTTCTTCTCTAATTGCTACTGCTAGTGTTTCTAGTACAATGTTAAATAATAGAGGTGATAATGGGCATCCTTTTTTCATGCCTGATCTTATTGGGAAGGCTTCTAATTTATCTCCATTGCATATTATTGTTGTTGATAGTTTTAGATATATACTGTTTATTATTTTTAGGAAAGGATCTTCTATTCCTACACTTTCTAGTGTTTTCCATAGGAATGGGTGCTGTATTTTGTCAAAGGCTTTTTCAGCATCTATTGAGATAATCATGTGTTTTTTGTTTGTTAGATTGGTGATATGGTCAATTATGTGGATGGTTTTCCTAATGTTGAACCATCCTTGCATTCTTGGTATGAATCCCACCTGATCATGGTGGATGATCTTCTTGATCACTTGCTGGAGTCTTTTTGCTAGTATTCTAATTAAGATTTTTGCATCTATGTTCATTAGGGAAATTGGTCTGTAGTTTTCTTTCTCTGTTTTTGATCTACTTGGTTTTGGAATGAGTACCATATTTGTGTCATAAAAGGAATTTGGTAGGACTCCTTCTTTGCTTAGTTGTTCTTTGAATGTTTGATAGAATTCACTTGTGAATCCATGAGGCCATGGTGATTTTTTTCTTATTGGGGTTCTTTGATGGCTTGTTCAATTTCTTTTACTGATATTGTATTATTTAAATATTTTATTTCTTCTGCTGTTAATCTAGGCAATTTATATGTTTGTAAATATTCATCCATATCACCTAGATTGCTATATTTATTGCCATATAATTGTGCAAAATAGTTTTTAATGATTGCCTTAATTTCCTCTTCATTAGAGGTGAGGTCTCCCTTTTCATCTTTGATACTGTCAATTTGGTTTTCTTTTTTTTATTAGATTGACCAGTACTTTGTCTATTTTATCTGTTTTTTCAAATTACCAGCTTCTAGTCTTATTTATTAATTTAATAATTCTTTTACTTTTGATTTTATTAGTTTCTCCCTTGACTTCTAGTCTTTCTAACTTAATTTTCATCTGGGGATTTTTAATTTGCTCGCTTTCAAGTTTTTTAAGTTGCATGTCCAATTCATTAATCTCTGCCCTCCCTAATTTGTTAATATATGCACTCAAGGATATAAATTTCCCCCTGAGTACTGCCTTAGCTGAATCCCACAGAATTTGGTAGGATGTCTCATCATTGTCATTCTCTTCAAAGAAAGTATTGATTGTTTCTATGATTCCTTCTTTAACTAACTGGTTTTGGAGAATCATATTATTTAATTTTCAATTAGTTTTTGGTTTGCCTCTCCATGTATTCTTAGTAATAACTATTTTTATTGCATTATTATCTGATAAGGTTGAATTAATTATTCCTGCTTTTTTGCATTTTTTGCCATGTTTCTATGCCCTAGTCCATGGTCTATGTGTGAATATTCTATGTGCTGCTGAAAAGAAGGTGTATTCCTTTTAGAAACCTTTCCTGATCCTTTATTTTTAAAATTCTTTTCTTCAAATTATCCTACAGTTACATTCATCGGTTTAGAATTAGAAGGGATATTAAAAGCAATTTAGTCGAATTCCTTCATTTTACAGATGAAGTAACTGAAACCTTGAGTGGTTAAATAAGTTGCCTATATTCCCACATATAGTGAATGATAGAGCTAGTCTATGAACTCTTGTCCTCTGATTCTAAAGAGAACAGCCTTTCCTACTTTAAACAGGCTTATGGCAGAATATACTGTATTCTCTTAATCAATCGTAGTATTCTTTTTAATATTTATTTTAAAAATTCACGTAAAACATTCTTCATCTCTCATCCCTATTAATCAAGATGAAAAACAAGCAAAAACAAAAAAAATTCTTCAATGTATAACTAAACAGAGTAGCAAAATAAATTTCCGTGTGAGCTATGTTCAGAAATATATCTATTTTTCCATTTTACATTGTCTCTTTCAAGAGGTTAGTTGCATGTTTCATATTTATTTTTTTGGACTTTGGATTATTGATATATTGGTCATAGTTCTAAAGCCTTTCAAATTTGTTTTTCTCTATACTGTTGTTACTATATAAATTGTTCTCTGAATTCTGCTCATTTTACTCTACATCAATTCTTAATAGTTTTCTCATTTTTCCTACAAAATTTTCCAGTTTATTATTAATTATAGAATTCTATTACATTCACATACCACAAACTGTTTAAGCATTTTCTTAATTTCCATTTTTGACTGCCACTAAACAAGCCCTTCATAATATTTTTCTGCATACAGATGCTTTTCCTATTTCTTTAATATCTTTAATTTCTATTAATTAGGGCAACAGGTTTGTACATTTGATAATGTTCTGGGCATAATTTTGAATTGCTTCCCAGAAAATCTGGACTAATTCACAACTCCACCAACACTGTCTCTGTATGCCTATTTTCTTGTAACCTCTCAATATTTAAACCTCCTCTTTGCCAGGCTGATAAGTTTGAGTTTTAACCTCCAACTTGTTTTAGTTTTCATTTCTCTAAGTACTGGTGATTTAGAACACTTTTGAAATGTTGTTGAAAGATTGGAATTATTCCTTTGAAAAGGGTCAGTTTGTTTCCTTTGACCATTTATCTATTGGGCAATGGCTCTTAATTTTATAAATCTGAATCAGTTCCATATATACATTTAACATATTAGATGGATAAATATAAATCATTGTTTTGTTTAGTTTGTTTGGTTAGTTTGGCTTTTACTCATTTCTGACTCTCTGTGATCTCATCTGGGGTTTTCTTGGCAAAGACATTGGTGAGGTTTGTAATTTCTTTCTCCAACTTATTTTATAGGTGAGGAAATGGAAGCAAAGAAGGTTAAGCAGTTTGTCCAGAGTTACTCAACTAGTATCAGAGGTCAAATTTGGACTAAAGAAGATTATTCTTCCTATCTCCAGGCCTAACACCCTATTTTCTGCACAATCTAGCTAACCCTGGAGATCGATAGATAAAAATAAAAATGTTTCTCTTAGAAATTAGATCATTATCCAAACACAAACTTTCTGAGTACTCCTTGGGGAGAAGAGGAGGGGGAAAGTGTCCATATAGGCAGGAACTGTCATTTATTTTATCTTCCTAGCCACATCACCTGGCATATATTATTTTATTTATAGGAAAAAGTAATGATCATGTTCACCATTACTAAGAATGCAACACATTTACCTTAATTTTGAAAAGTAGAAATATTTCAAAACTTAATGAAAATAATACTGAAGGAAAATCAGTAAAGTGAAAATCCAGCTGTTTTAGTGATTTTGAGTTGTAGCAGCTAATGAACACTTAGCTCCGCCCTTTTCTTCCAGAAAAAGTCTGCCAGTAGAGGGCTCCACAAGACTGGTTGATATTTTACACACCATTGTGAACATCTATGAAACCATTTTTACAAACACATTCTGTATACTGAATTTATTTTTTTTTTGGCTCATGGTATATCTTTTTCTATAGTACCACCCCCATCTTCAAGGCTATTTAGGCTATTTTATACAGAAATCCATTGCTAATTATAGTGGATCCTCAAATAATTTTTATGCTCCTAAATTGTGTACAAACTAGTTAGCTCCTACATTTTTTCCCTGAAATAACAAAGCAATCTGGCATAGGAGCTGCAGAACACATATGGACAAAAGGAGTTGTTTCCTTGGAAACAGACTATGTGAAAGCTCTTGGAACATCTCCTCCCCAGGAGTTAATTTGTCTCAGATGGGCAAAGGTGATTACTTATAAGCCATAAGAAAAGAAGAAAACAATTCAGTTATTCAAAAATGGAATGGCAAAACTTGAGTGGTTGTATTTTCTCCCTAGTTTCACTGTTTATATTTTAGATGTAGAGTGAAAGACAACAAGATCATATGGTAATCACATCTTCACCATCTAAGGTTACAGCTATAGAGTTGGAGTTACCTACATAAATAAAGGAAGGGGGAGGAATCTGCCTTCATTCAATCACTAAGTAGATAGAAAAGTAGCATGTGGTGAAGGAAAGAGAGGTAAAGGGAAGAAGAAAGGAGAGAGATTAGAAAAAGAGAGACAACTAAGTGTATAAGTTGGTAAAGGAGAGAGAAAGATAGCAGGAAGAAGAATGAGTTATCAAACTATCACTTTGTAGTCACATTTGCAAAAATCAATGATGTAGAATGTGTCTTCCCCTTGTTTCTTAAATTATATGACTTAAAAAATTCTTTAAATATTGGTTCAATACTTTAGTGGACATTATCAATGACAGGAGGGAAGAATATTCTCTTCTTCTAAGGAGGGAGAGAGAGAGAGAGAGAGAGAGAGAGAGAGAGAGAGAGAGAGAGAGAGAGAGAGAGAGAGAGAGAGAGAGAGAGAGAGAGTCAGAGTCTGG
>NC_058130.1:491376360-491411850 GCF_016433145.1 Gracilinanus agilis | reverse complement strand
TTGCAAGATTCTACCTTTTAAACTGTTATTTTCTTGCCAGATCTCTTCCATTTTCCTCAAAATCTCAGTTTTGAACTCTTCCATAGCTTGTGAGGAGTTTTCCTTATTTGAGGAGGGTCCGGATGCTTGTTTGTTCTCCTCCTCTGTTTGCTTGGTTGTCTGGATTTTCTCTGTGTAAAAGTTGTTGAGTGTTAAAGACTTCTTTTTCTTGTTGTTAATCTTTTTCTTCTGAACTTCCTGAGAGTGTGTAGCCATCGTTAGCCCAGCAGCTTCTCAGGTTTATCCTTGCGCTCACGGTCTGTCCGCGGTCAAGCCCCCTGGTGGATCCCCTTGCTTGATCCTCTGCTGGAGGTTTTTTTACAAGTCTCAGGGCCCTGTTTCCATAGTGGTATACCCGTCCATGCTGGTTCCCCACTCAGGGTTTCACAGCTTTAGCTTGTGGCTGTGTCTGCCTCCACCCACGCCTCTTCGGAGCCTGAGCTCTGAGCCCACCTGAGCTCTGCTCCCACGCTCTGTGCCCTAAGCCCGCGCTCAGATTTCGCCTGCTTTCTTTGGCTTTTTGGGGTCCCAAATCTTGCTGCTCTCAGGAACAGGCCCCAGAGCTGCCAATGACTCGATGGGTGCCACAAACTTGCTCTATTTCTTTTTAGCTGGCTTCGGTGCTATAGGTGTTTTGTGTGGAGGGGGTGGGGGTGGGGTGGTTGCTCAGCCCACGATTTAGTGAGAGCTGTTTCACCCCTTTATAGCATGGAAATGCCTCGATTCAATGTACCTTCCACGCTGTGCCCTGTTGTGGGGTTCCTCCGTTCGTCTGGACTTGTTTTTATGTCCCCTTGAGGAGTTTTGTGTGTTTCAGTCAGGAGAGGTTAAGAGCTGCTTCTTACTCTGCTGCCATCTTAACCTGGAACCCCTTGATGATGTTCCTAAAGATTTTATGGTGAGAAGAAAACAGCAACAGGGTGGAAGTTACTGATACCCTTTCTTTTTTTATTTAAACTTTAAGTTCTTTTTTAAAAATAATTTTATTTTTATTGCCATGCAAAACACACTTCCATATTGGCTATTGTTGTAAGAGCAAAGTCATACATAAACAAAACCCCCAAATAAAACCAAAAATACAATTCCAACATTTCTTTCTCTGGAGGTGGAGAAAATTCCCTGTCGTAAGTCTTTCAGGATTGTCCCCGATTATTGCATTGCTGGGAATAGCCAAGTTTTCACAGATAATCATCATCCAATGTTGCTCTTATTGTGTACAATGTTCTCCCAGACTGATACTCTTTCAAAAACATTTTAGAAGTACTAATGTCACAGAGAGTTTCAGAGTAATCATTTGGAATCTTCTGCTTTGAGATTTCTTTTTATTTTATTTTTTAAACCCTATTGTGCTAAAAGGAATAATAAAATGGAGGAATTCCATGTGAACTGGAAAGACCTCCAGGAATTGATGCAGAGCGAAAGGAGCAGAACCAGGAGAACATTATACACAGGGACTGATACACTGTGGCACAATTAAACATAATGGACTTCTCTACTAGCAGCAATGCAAGGATCCAGGACAATTCTGAGGGACTTAGGAGAAAGAATGCTACCTACATACAGAGAAAGAACTGTGGGAGTAGAAACACTGAAGAAAAACAACTGCTTGATCACATAGTTCAATGGGTATATGATTGGGGTTTAGACTCTAAATGATCACTCTATTGCAATTATTAATAATATGGAAATAGGTCTTGCTAAATGATACATATGTAATTCAATGGAATTGCTCATTGGCTACAGGAGGAGGTGGGAGGAGGAGAAGGAAATAACATAAATCATGTAAGCATGGGAAAATATTCTAAATTAATTCATTAAAGTTTAAATAGATAAATAAATAAATAGGCTTCATTTTAAAAGCTGGCTTTAAAAATAAAACAAATAGGCTTTGAAATATGGGGAGTCACAAAAAACTGGAAACTGAGGAGCTGTCCATCACTTGGAGCATGGATGAAAAAGTTGTGGTATATGGCTGTAATGGATTACTACTGTGCCATAAGGAATGATGAGCAGGATGAATACAGAAAAACCTGGAAAAATTATATGAACTGATGCAAAGTGAAGTGAGCAGAATCAGGAGAAAATGTGTACAGTAACAGAAATATAATATAGTGATTAACTATGAAGGACTAAACAATATTAGCAAGGCAAAACTCCAAGATAACCACAAAGGATTCATGATGAAAATGCTATCAACAGTCAAAGAAGGAATTATGGGAGTCTGAGTACAGATAAAAGCATGCCATCTTCCACTATATTTCCTTCATGAGACTTCTATTATATGTGTGATATGAGTCTTCTATAACATGACATGAGCAATATGGAAATATGTATTATATGAAAGTATGGATAAAGGGGGCAGTCAGGTAGCTCAGGTGGATTGATAGCTAAGCTTAGAGATAGGAGGTCCTTGGTTCAATTTTGGCCTCAGACACTTTCTAGTTGTGTGACCCTGGGCAAGTCACTTAACCCCCATTGCTTAGCCCTTCCAGCTCTTCTGCTTTGGAACCAGTACATGGTATTGATTCTAACAGAGAAGGTTAAGGTTTAAAAAAAGAGAGAGAAAAAATATGATTATAATCTATATCAGACTATTCACTGCCTCATGGAAAGGGAAAGAAAGGGAGGGAGAAAATCTAAATTTTAAAATGTCAAAAATCAATTGTCAAAAAATGTTGCTATATATAAATGAAAAAATGAAAAATGAAGAAATATGAGGAGTCAAAAAGAAATAAGAAAAATAAAAAACAATAGCTGACAATGTGCTTTCCTAAAGCACAGACCTAACGATGTCACTTCATTTCTCCATCAACTCCCTATCATCTCTTCCTATTAAATATTGTATCATCCTATCACCTCTATGACCAACTACAGTCTCCTTTATTTGACCTTAACATCCTTTACATCCCAGCTTTATTCTACCTTTCCGAACATATTTTGTATTAGTTCTTATCATGTACTTTACATCTAGTCAAACTTCTATTCTTACTGTTCTTCACATACAACACTCCAGGTTCCATATATATTTGCTCTGGCTGCCCTTCATGCCAGCAAAGTACTTATGCATGGATGAAGAGAGAGTGTATTCCAGACTTCATTTTAGTGACATTTTTGATAAAAGGCCTCTTGTCTTCTTCAGTTTCTAATACCCCCTCTCCCACATCACTTTGTAGCAACACTGATTATATTTGTATATTCCCCTACATTAACTTATCTCTCCTACAGAATGTAAGCTTCTTTTGAATTTTTCATCTTTGCACTTCCATTTTCTAGTGCTGGGCACATCTTAGGTACCTAAAATGTTTGTTGATTGAAAATATGAATCAGAAGTAAAATATAAATGACAGTAAAATCTTGTAGATGACACAAAAAACCCATGCCTATATACCATGAGTATTTTCTTCCAGAGTGTCAGTAAATGCTGCACATGGCAAGTGCAAAATAACATCATGAAAAATGACATTTATTATATTTTGACAGAAAGGAAATGAATGGTTACTGATATGGGAGTTATTTCCACATTAGCCATCACTATAAAGTCACACTAGCTTTTTAGAGCAAAGATAGAAATCATTATCAAATTAGGAAAAATAGAAATAATAGGAAAATCTTACATAAAGTTAAAACAATCTTAACCTGATAAATTTAAATATTGATGCTGAAATAAGTAGTAAATAGACAAAAATTATACAAATTAAAGTTTAATAAATACAATGTAAATGTAAATCTTGACAAGAAAGCAAAAAGAGCCTGGAAACTGTGGCAATCTACAAATATTTGACCTTTTTGCCAAATGAAAGATTTACCAGTCAGGGCAAGATGAGTCTAGGATATGAATAGATTCATAAAATTTTATAGAAGATAGAGAAAAATTATGAACAATACCTATTCTTCAACTCAAAGTTGATAAGTTTATTTGCCTTGATTGAATAATTGTCACTGTCAGGAAAAGAAGCCCAAGGGACTCAGAATTAGCAGCAAACTTACAAATTACTGGCCTTCCATACAGTCCAGCATCCTATGTGAAGAAGCCGTCCATCCTCTAAATTGTCATCTATGTGGTAGGCAAGTCATTCTTCTTAAAGCTACAGTCTACCATGAGGGAGACCCAGGAAGTGACATGAACCAAGACTATCCTGACCACCACCTTCTCCCAAAGTTATCCCAGATAAAGATAACTCAGAATTCAGAAAACCATAGCTGAGGAAATAGCATCCCCTCCCTTACCTAAACATATACTCACTAGCTCAGCTTCCAGTTCAGGGTTGGAAGAATCAACCATCTGTAGCTACTGATATTATTAAATATCCAGAAAAATATCTTGCAATGTCCTTAGCATTGTTAAATGGTTCAATATAATAAATAGATATGATTTTATTAAAAATGCATTACCATCTGCTTTTCCCCTATTCCAAAAATACTATGGGGAAACTTTATCTAACTAATAGCTGAAGCCTATGTGTATATTCTCTGTCCTTTCCTTCCCACCATCAAAATTTGAGATCCTAGAATGCAAAGAGTTTCTAATCATGACAGTTATCCAGAACTGAAATGAGTCATCCCTTTCAGGAGAAACTTCTCCTACATTGAAGATCCTCAAGTGGAATTGTCAAGGATGATGTTAATAGGTAGGGGACAAAATTCTTGAGGGTGGAGGAAGGTGGAAGGCTTGGACTTTGTAAAGTTTTTTCCAGCCCTGAGCTTGTTCATTCCGTGAAAATCTGAACTAACTGAAAATATAGGCAGTTGTATTCTTCTCCCCAAGAAGCTCTAGTTTTGACATGAAAGAAAGGTTAGATGATAATGATGATACTGTCCTTCGAAAATAGCATGATATTCCCTTCCTTTTCCCTAGTAAAAAAATAAAGAAAAGAAAATGGCAATGTATAGTCCCAAGGAAAAGATGGAGTCCTAAAATATTCAACTTTGTAGAACCTTTTCCATCTTGAATACTGACACTAAGAAGTTTTTTGCAAGACTCCATTTGAGCCACTGCCTCTTCTCTTTTTTTCCAGTTTAAGAACTAGCTGATATGCCAAAACCATATGAAAAATACCACTTCCCCCAACACACTTTCATAAATTAAATGTGCCATCTGATGCTGCCCAACTGAAATAATCGCCTAAAAGCCCCACTCATATAATATACACAAACTTCAGAAAACATTATATTCTTTAGTAAAAATATAAAGCTATAAAATTTGATTAGGAAGAGGAAACCACAGAATCTTCAAGTTCTCTCTAAGAATTAAAATCCAGATCATCTTAACTTCAGATCCTTTCAACATATCACACAACTAGTTTTTAACCCATTTTGTGTCCCCAAATATTTAAGTTTTGCTTTCATGATTCATTCTCAGTTTGGCTCAGAACAAGATAGCTACCTCTACATTCTTGGCAAGAAATGTATCTTTGCTGGAATAAAAGTGCCCTTCTTCAGTGAATATTTGGCTAACAATTAGGAAAAAAATAAGATCCAATTTCTTTTACTCTTGACTTCCTTTTTCTTGAGACCCTTAGACAGAATTGTCTTTTTTATTAATACCTGTCAGCTGGAATGTAATTAATTATACCATTTCCTGTTGTTCTATCACCCTGAGAAATCCTTTAAACATGCACCACCAGTAATGTATCTTTCATGATGTCAAAATCAAGCCATTCTAGAATTCATTCTTCTTAAACAAAGGATGTGATATGGACCTTCTCCCCTCTAAAAGGTTCAAGACGTTTACAGTCTTACAATGGTATTTAATTTACCAAACTTCTATCTACTTCTTGTGTTCTTTCTCAACACAACTGCTGCTAATTATTCAGTTTTGCCACTTTAATTTTTGTTTGTAAGTCAGTAAATTTCCTTTTATTAATTTCTCTTGTGAGATTGTATCTTCATATTGTATCCAGAATGGAAATGAAGATGAAGTGATCATATGCCAAGGTGATCCCAATATTAATTGGAAGCTTTAACCAGTTTCATTTTTCTAGCCTGGGATAGCTTGCTCCTTCTAATGCATCCAAGTGATTCTCTGCTCCCTGAAGGCTCACCCTATTGGTTCCAAACTCAGTATGGATATCAAATTGGCTTTAGGCCAACTACAGCTCAGGACTCTTAAATTTAAACAATTCACTAACCTTAGCCTCACTGAGTGGAAGGAAATACAGCCATACCTGACCATCTCCAACATATTCCCCTCTTTCTCGAGAAGCTTTCAAATACTTCAACTGTTCTGCTTCTCTAATATCATTTTCACCCATTTATTATGTCTCTAAATTATCCTTTTCTGTTTTTTATGTGATAGTATATGAGGAAAAAATTATCTGAGAAAAAAGTATCTTGTACAAAGAACACACAATTCCTTAATCCAAAGATACTAAGCTCCTTCATTCATCACTTTTGGCCAAGAAAAATCTATGAAACCAGTTCATAAAATTAACATATTATTAAAATGACTTAATAGATACTTTGAGGCAGCTAGGAGGCTTAGTGAAGCACAGAATGTAGAGTCAGGAAGACGAGTTAAAATTTGACCTTAGATACTTAATAACTTTTTCTATAGTTTTATATATCTTGTTACATCACAGCCCACTTGTAGCTAAAGCATGTTCCTTTGCAAAATGACCCAGATATTAAAAATATAAAAAGAAGTGATTTCTAAATGAAATTTATATTAAAACACTACCACTGAGTTCCAAAATAGTTTGTTAAATTTAAACCAATATCAATAACTCCAAGTATTATTTTCAATAGTTTTATTATTAATCATCAAAGACAGAGAAAGCAGATTAAAGCCTAATCTAACCAACTGACCACCACCTGGCTCTCAGCCAAGTTCCCAGCCACATTCCAGGAAGGAGAGAGGAGGGGTGGTGCCACATCAAAACTTCATTCTCTGTCTCCCCACATATGCACTTACACTCACGTCCATTCACGTAGTGTAAACATGCAAATGGGATGATGGGTGAGATGAGCTGGGTGAGATGAGCCTTGGGGAGTGAATTCTAGCTACACAATCCTTCCTGTGATTCTTTGGGAGACAAGCATGTTGAAAGCTCCCATATTAGCATGCATAGTCTCCCCAGTGAATCATTTCACATAACCAGTTTATATCTCTAAAGATCTCTTACTAAAGGTACATACAATATTGCACTTTCTAAAGGGAAATTACAATAATTTAGAGATATGAGGGAAATAAAAGAGAAAGAGAGCAAAACCAATGGTTGGAAGATGCATTGCCAAAAAGCCAATTAGGGGGCAATCCCCTTTAGCATAAGAGTTTACATTTATAGTAAATGTGTTCAGCCCCTCTCAGTTCAAATCCCAAAGTTCATTGTGGACCTTTTGATGCAGCGTGTGGTTTCTGCAGGAATCTTTATGGCTCCTTCTCCAAACAGTTCACTTTCTTGATTCAGGGATTTAGAGAGTTTCCTTTCCTGAAATTACTCTCAAAAATTTTTTTAATCTTGAATTTTATGAAAAATTATATAATTTCCCCTGAGGAGGGTATTGACCAACACCCGGATCAACTCAGGACACATGGTTGAGTTATGGGGTATATGAATCAATTCTCAAAAGAAAAAATGAAAACATTAAAAAAACAAATAAAAGAGAAAATTTAAATTTTGGGGAAAAAGAGAAAAAATATCAAAATCAAATTGTTTATTAAAATTCTGAGTAAGCAAGAATAAGCCCATAATAGATCCTTGAACAAGGGCCCAATTAAAGTGATTTATGTTCCACAAGCCTGTAGGACAATTGCAGGAATTATGCACTCAGCATTCAGGACTATAGAAAATTGCCATATTATGAAAGAGAGAAAAGGGAATAGATTTTGAAGTTAAAGGGAAGTATCATTCCCTGGTCTGACTTTACCTTCACTCTCAGGGAGACAGGAACCAAAATGGTAGCCAAATTGCGATACTTGTTGGAAATCTGACATGAGGAAATCCTGCATCTGACGTTGTCAAACAGCTGCTTCCTCAAACCCCAAAACAAGTCCTCTGTCTTGGTGCAGATTCTCATCAATCCCTCTGAGAATGATTGGTCTCCTTGACCTTGTGCTTCTTGGCACTGTACAATGGCTCTTTTGTGATCCCTCTTTCTGAAATCAGATGCAATTATTAGTCAAAGTTCAATGATATTTAACAATCAATGGCAGGTTTCCATAGTCTAAAGCTTTGGGGTATGCATTGATATTAGAGCTAATGGATATTTTTAAACTTATCCCTCAAAATCAAAATAGATTGATACTGGTTCCATATATTTCAAGTACAAAAAATAAGAGAAGAGAATTCAACCCTATTGCACATAAAAGGAAAAGCAATAATAAAATTTTTAAAAATCAAAAATTCATAGTCCATATGCCATGTCAATGTGTCAGCCAAAACTGTGTCCAACTTGTCTATGGGCTTTTATCTCCAGTCTAGTCATAAGAGAAGTAAAAATAAAAATGATGCAATAGAACATATAGCTAATAGCCCAAACAAAGTAACTGAAAGTAACATAGTGTAATGGAATATTTTAGATTGGATTAACATGAGAACTTAAAAAAATTAAATCTTAAAACAAATAATCAGCAAATACAATAAGTATGACAGGATACAGTCACTCAGTGTCTATAGAAGGTACCCTTTACATGGGAGCAATGAATCCAAGGGTCCTTTTCTCCAATTTTGATAGCTGTTGGGGTGGTTAACAGGACTTGGATCAGACCTTCCCAGGCAAGCTGAGTTCCTCCAGTGTCCTGGAAGTTCTTTATGTACACCTCATCTCCTGGGTGTAGGTCATGGAACAAGAAGTCTGTAGAGAAGATCTGTAAGTCCTGTATATATAAAGCAATAGAAGTGTCCCCACCTCAAGTAACTATGTGTATACAGAAGAAAAAGACTTAGCCAATATAGAGGAGTATCCAAAAAGCATCTCAAATAGTGTGTTATTTGGAATTTAGGGGGGTTCAGTTGAGTGGTATTTGGGGCTCATTGGAGCCTTAAGATATTTAGATATATGACAAACTTTCTGTGGACGTTTAGGGTTCTTTGAAACTACATTTTCCATGATTCAACAGGTTTCTGGTTTTTAACATGATTTGACATGAGCTAACGTAAAGTGTAGCTTAAATTGGGAGGTCAGGATTGAGACTTTCTCTTTGGTACATAGGAGAGGTGAGAGAGGGTAATGACTAATGGCGGGGGCTTTGAAATAGATTTTAGCAGGTGTGTGGCCATTTCTTTATTTTACCAACATGGCCCTAATTAAAATATGACTTCTCCTTTTACTCTCAGTCTTTACTTATTTTAATTATAACAATAGTGAGATGTGTAGATCTCCCCTGGGCCTGCTTCAAAGATAAAAGAGAGCTAGTGGGAGAATTTCAGGCCATTTTATTTTATTTTTCTTAAACCCTTAACTTCTGTGTATTGGCTCATAGGTGGAAGAGTGGTAAGGGTGGGCAAAAGGGTCAAGTGACTTGCCCAGGGTCACACAGCTGGGAAGAGTCTAAGGCCAGATTTAAACTTAGGACCTCCCATCTCTAGGCCTGACTCTCAAACCACTGAGCTACCCAGCTGACCCTTTCAGGCCATTTTAAATGAGTCTCAGTGCACAATTTTCCAATGATGGTCTTAAGTTCTTTGTTCATTCTTTCAACTTGGCCTGAGCTCTGGGGATGATATGATACATGGAACTTAGAAGTTATCCCCAAACAGGAATAAATTTGGGAAAGGATCAAATCAGTAAAATGAGTTCCCTTGTCCAAATCAATTCATGCCAGCAGGCCAAAATGAGGAATAATCTCTTTTAAGAGCACCTTGGTAACAAAATCTCCTATTGCTTGGGAACTAGGAAATGCTTCTGGTCATCTGGTCAGCTGATTCACTATAACTAGACAAAATTTATAAGGTCCAGCCTTTGGCATAGTGATAAAATCAATTTTAAGTGTTCAAAAGGTGTGTAAATCAGAGGAAGCCCACCAAATGCTATGCTATGAAAGGCATTTTGGTTATAAGCTTGACAGTTGGGGCAGGCTGCACACGTTAGAGCTGTGGTTCCCCAACTTTTTTGGCCTACAGCCCCCTTTCCAGTAAAAATATTACTTAGCCTCCTGGAAATTAATTTTTTAAATTTAAATAGCAATTAATAGGAAAGATAAATGCACTTGTGACCATTACTGCCCCCTGGATCACTGCAGCACCCAACAGGGGGTGGTAGCACCTACTTTGGGAATCACTGCTTTAGAGGCTATGGTAGTTATACCAGGGGCTATCCATATTCTTTTGACATAGTCTACAATGTCTTGGGTGCCAAAGTGGCTGTTTATGTGAATGGATAAGCATATTTGGTGATAAAAACTTCTAGGGAGTAGAGGTTTTCCTCAGATGACACCCATACTCCATTTATCTGTCTTGCTTCAAATTTTTGTTTCCATTTTTCCACTTCCATTTCATTAGAGGAAAAAGATAAATTTGAGTCATTACTAGTTGCCAAAATTAAAATTAATTCAGATCCTTTAGAGGAAGCAAGCTTTGCTGCTGTATCTGCCTAGTGATTCCCTCTAGAAACAGGATCAGTTTCACATGTATGGCCAATGAACAGCTAGGGCTTCAGGGAGCTGGAGAGCAGAAAGCTTTTTAATGATTTCTGCATTTGCACTACATTTTCAAGCTGAGGTTAAAAATCACCTCTGAAGCCATAGTATACCCACTGGAAGACATATTCCAAATGCATATCTAGAGTCTGTGTAAATTGTTGCCTTATTATAGTTAGCAATTATATAGGCATGTTTTGGAGCTATCAGTTCTGCACCTTGAGCACTTATATTTGAGGGCAGTGAAGTTGAGCACAGAATGGCAAATTCTGTGACTGCAGCAGCTCCAGTGTAGTGTATGGCATCCCTCATGAAAGAAGAACCATCGGTGAATAAGACTAAATCTGGGTTGTCGAAAGGAATATCCAGGAGATTATCTTGAGGCTTTTTAGCCTCAATCTAAATCTAAAGATTTACAACTGTGCAAAGGAAGGTTGTAGGATTAAGAACTGTACAGTGTTTTAAAGTAATATTTTCATTAACTCATACCTTGTGAGTCTTTGATAAGAAAATGCCTGTGTTCTATTCCTTAGCAACAATGCTTCAACTTCATGGGGTCACATTATAGTTAATGGGCCCTCCAATACTTAATCAGTAAATTTAGTTACTAACAAAGCTGTGATAGCTACGCCTCTAAGACATGGTGGGGCTCCTGAAGCTCCTGGGTACAGCTAGGCCAAATAATAAGCAATTTGAAGCTGAACAGGTCCCAAAGTTTGAGTTAAAATACCTGAAGGTACCCCTCTCTGTTTGTGTACATACAAAGTAAATGCCTTTTTTGTAATCAGGAATTCCAGGGGCAGATAGGATAGCCTGTTTTAATTTTGAAAGAGTTGACAGGAGTTCCATCTCTAATCTAAGTGGTTCAGGGACTGAATTTTTGTCAGAGCTATAAGGAATTTAGTGATTTCCCCATAGCAAGAGATCTACTGTCTATAAAACCCTGTTGCTCCTAAAATTGCCCTCAACTGTTTCTTAGTGGAGGGGGCACTCGATTTCTGAATATCTTCAATGCCCTTGAGGGACATGGAGTGGTTAAAATAAGCCCTAAATATTCCACTTTGAGGAGACATCACTGAACCTTTTCTTGAAAGATCTTGTGTCATCTGTTATTTAACTCTAAAAGGAGATGTTTGCTATCTTCCTGGCATGCTATGGCATTTGTTGAGGCCAAAAGCAAATCATTTACAGCCCTATATGATACAACTATGTATCTAACAACTATTCTGAAAACTAATATTTATTAAATCCTGTTTTTAAATTTGTAAGAACAATGTAGAACTGTCCATGAACCCTTGTGGTAACCAACACCAGGTCTATAGGAACCTTTCCAGGTAGGCAAATATATTCCTGGAATTTTTATGAATAGGGATTGAGAAGAATGCTGAGCACTGTTCTACCACATATGTGGCTGTGCTAGGAATAGAGGAGATGATTGTGGATGAGTTTTGGACCATAGGGGCCCTTTTTTGACATGATTATTTATAGCCCTTAAATCCTATACAAATCGATAGGCAGGTTTTCCATCCATGCCTAATTTTGGCTTTTTTACAGGTAGGAGTTGTGTATTATATTCATATTTGCATGGAATTATTATTCTTTGCTCAATTAATGAATCCATTACTGGGGTAATTCCCTTAATTGCCTCTTTTGATAGAGGATACTGAGGAATGGAAGGAAGTGGGCCATCTTTTGTCTTAATTTGAACAGGAATAGCTGACTTGAGGAGGCCTATATCAGAAGAAGATGTGGCCCAGAGAGACTCAGGTATATCAGCTGGGATTTTAAAGGTGGGAGGCTCCTTAACTTCCTGACTATCTAAAAGAAGCAAATTTAAGGATTTCTCAGGTAATTCTAGTGTCATAGAGCCATCTGGAGAGCATGTTATTGTGGCTCTAAGTTTGCATAAAAGATCTCTCCCTAACAAATTTATGAGGGACTCAGGCATTAAAAGGAGAGAATGTTCTACTGATAGGGGTCCCACAGACACCATTCAAGGGGAAAGCTTTGGGACCTTTATAGGTGCTTCTGATACTCATATTACATTTAAAGAGCCAATAGAATTACATTCAGAATGAAGCTTACTTAACAATATTGATCTGGAAGCTCTAGTGTCTAAGAGGCAATCATAGTACATTTTTCCAACCTTCAGGGTTACATGAGGTTTATCACTATGTGTGTGGGGGGTAAGAGTATTGATCATCATATTCCTTATACCAATCTTCTGATGGATCTCATGCATGTGGGTATAACTTTTAATGATGCAAATCAGTCAGCAGTCAATAAAAAACTGATTAAGCACTTTCTATGTGGTAGGCACTGTGTTGAGTGGTGTTCACAAGTTATTTACAAGCTCAAAAAATCTTCATCTTAGCTCAAGTTATTCATGCCTGCCCTATTGTGCAATTCTTACCTAGGTATTCCTAGCAACTGATTATCTTCTCCCACCCAGCTCTCCTACAAATGTTCTTATTTTTTTGAGGATGCCATCATTTCTCTAATCAGCATAGTTCAAAACTTTAGAGCTAACTTTCCTCTCTCAGTATGGAATAATGGGTAATGTGTTGGATTTAGCTTTAGGAAAAATACATTTAAACTATATCCAAATAGAATTAATTTCTTGAAGGTTACATTAAGGAAGGAAAAGAAGGTCAGGGAACCAAGGAGTACATAAAGCAAATGCATTGTAATTCATAGACATACCTTTAAATACGCACTAGAAAGAGAACCTACAAATATTTATTTTTGAAGCTCGTATTGTACCTCAGTCTGGAAATAGTCTGCTGCATTGACCTAAATGAAGAGTTTAGTAAGCTGATACAGTAAGAGTTTAAAGTGTCATCTGGTGATCTGCCCAGTTGTAGCATGCTAGACAACCTTCTCTTCTATGTGAATCACAGTCCTATTTTAGGGTATACATGTCTGAGAGTGGCTGGAGAAGCTACTGTTTCATCAATTTTAACCTGAAGATTTTTAAAAATAGAAATATAATTTGGATTTTTCTTCATACAAGACCTTTGGAAGTTAAATAGATGAATAAAATTATTAAGACAATTTTGCTTATAGGAAAGATGATTAGGAAGAATAAGTCATTTGGCCAATTGTTCCTCTCATTTTCTTCTTAACTTTCTAAGGTTTGGCTTCTAACTTCAACATCCAACTGAAATTAGTCTCTGCAAAGTTATCAGTGATGACTTAAATACAAAATGCAATTACTTTTTCCTCAATTTCTCCACCATTAGACTGTGAGCTCTTTGATAACAGGGCCAGTCTTTTGCCTTTCCTCTTATCTCTAGCACTGCTAAGCATAGTTTCTACACAAAATAATGTCTTAATAAATACTTGTTGGCTTGTCTTGTCTTGATAATGTAACACAAAATAACAAAGAATGTATAAAAAACCAAATACCTTTACCTATATGGTACTATTAATTTATTTTATAGACACTAATCATGAGCTTTAAATTCTGGATTTTTTTATGTCTATGTAGTATCACCTAATAAAATCCATTCATTTTTATAGATAACAAAACAGGGCCAAAGATGAAGTGACTTGGCAAAGATCACACAGTAGCTTGGAAGAACAGATTAGAGTCTGCTTTGAGGAAGTTGGGGGCTATGTTGCCTTTATATTGTATATATATATGTTACCTCATTTCTTTTAGTTTCTTCAGGATGAATGTTTAAGAGCAAATTACAAAAATTATATATAATTATTTCCTTTGTATATAAATTCAGAGGCGTCACAATTTTAAGGAAATTGATTAGAATTAAGAGCTCATATAGGAAAAACACTCAAAATCTTCTGGAATTTTAAAAATCATTATATAACATTGCCTCTCCCTGCTCTCATCCTAACTCCAAACTATTTTTTTCACATTTTAAAGTTACTGCACCTTCATGCCAACTTGTTCAACTTTGTTAGCTCAGAGCTCTTGTTTTAAAACTTGTTTAAACATTTCATATTTTAAATCTCATAGCCATTCTCTGGAAGAGTAACATCATGCTTTGCAGGATATGGAATGAAATGAAATAGTTTTTAATTCGTTTTAAAACTTCAGCTGATAACACTGTGCTACACATAACCACAATGCTTCTTTGTTTCCACTGATGGTAAGCACATTAAACTGAGAAATTTCTATAAACACAGCTTTCAGAAGGGCACCATCTGTTAAAACCTTTTTAAACAAACTACATAGACAAATGGTTACTCATTTCTGAACAACTTGCCCCTTAAAACTCATGAAAACTACTATACTTTCAGTATTATTTGAAAGAATAATTATGGCAACAAACAAAACAAAATTCAGTAGTGTTGGTTAACTCCAAAAATGAAGTATTCATAATGGAGATTTTGGATATTATTAACAATTTGTATTTTAAATGCTTTCTTATTGTAATTCAATTGAATTATAATATTTTGAATTCAACAGAACCTTTCAAAAGGAATTATAAGTACTTTCAGAGTATTCATCTAAGCCAATATTCATTTCACAGTTGGGAACATCCTCATTAGTCATTCCTTTCTTGCCCACCTTCCACTCTAGATAACTCACAACATCTGTTTCATCTTTTCCAATTTCCAAGTGGCCAAGACCTTGACGGAAAATACAGAAACAAACTGACTGAGCCTACAACAAATTATTCTGAGTTGTTCTTAATTCACTACATAGATTGGTCAATATGACAGTAAAGGAAAATAATAAATGATGGAGGGGATGTGGTGAAATCAGGACATTAATGTATTGCTGGTGGAGTTGTGAATTGCTCCAACCATTCTGGATGGCAATTTGGAATTATGCCCAAAGGGATTTAAAAGGATGCATGCCCTTTGAATCAGCAATACCACTACTAGGTTTGTATCCCAAAGATATAATAAAAAAATAGTTGTACAAAAATATTCATAACTGTGCTCTCCATGGTGCAAAAAATTGGAAAATGAGGGAGTGTCCCTTGATTGGGGAATGGCTGAACCAATTGTGGTATATGATGGTGATTAAATACTATTGTGCTGTAAGGAATGATGAACTGTAAAGAATGAATCAAACTTTCTTTGTCTATCAATCAGCAACTTTTAACTTAATCAAAAACTTAAGCACCCCTAGTTAACACTAAGCAAGAGAATTCATGAGTCACTTACTAGAGTATGCTTACACCTCCAAAGGCTACTGCCATGCTCCTTGAGCAGTGCTAGGCAAATTGAAAATCTGCAATTGGTTCCCATAAAGTGGAGGAAGGGACAAGAAGTGATGTGGAAAAAAGGACTATAAAACTCCTGAACTTCCTGTCCAGGGAACTTATCCTTTGCATTTCTTCTTTGGAATTGGTTTCTCCTCTGGCCTGCTTCTTTGGAGGATTTTGGACTTCTCCTTGGATCTTCTTCTTCTTGGGAGTTTGTCTTTGGAGATTCTGTGCTGGTGAGCTGGGTGAGTAGCTGGCCTATCTTTCCTGGCTTCTGGAGAGATTGGTTCTGGAGAGGCCTTCTTTTCCTGGAGTAGGCTGCATTGGTGGAACCCTTGCTGAAGACACCACCGAGTCCTCTGGATGAAGGTTATTGAGCCCTGCCAGGGCTGAGCTGGACACCAGCATAATACTTAGGGTGGTAGGCTAGACATTTCTCTACCCTCTTCTTACATTTTTCCACTTTTACTCTTTCTACTTCTTTGTAAATAAAGCTACTAAAAATCATTTTGATTTAAACTATAATATTTTTAAATTGGTGACCAAAATATAACTTTCATATTAGCATAAAAACCTAAATTTTATATTCTTACAACTGCTCAATTTCTATATGAACTAGAAAAACTTCCATGAACTGATGCAGAGTAAAATGAAGCATAACCAGGAGAAATTGTACACAGAAATGGAGACATTGCAGAATGATAAAATATAATTAACTTTGCTACTAATAGCAATGCAATGATTCAGGACAAGCCTGAGGGACCAATGAGAAAGAAGGCTATCCATATCAAGAGAAAGGACTGTGGGAGTAGAACTATGTAGAAAGCCATTGGAGAAACAGGGTCAAAATTAGGGCCTGTTATCTGGATTCCCTACGTGACCAATCCAGACTGAGGCAGTCTTTGTGTTTGGTCCTGGTCACCTGAGCCCTGAAAAGCTCTGGTACCAGCAGGTTGGTTAATCCAAAAACAACTTGACCCCTCCAGGAGGCTATTAGGAGTCATTTAGAGAAATAGAGTCTGTAATAGATATTTTATCTGTATCCCATTACAAAATCATCGGCAAGTAAAACTGTGTGTATGATTTTTTTCTGCACTGCATGTCAGGTAGCAGATAGAATGGGCCATCTAAGGTAAAAATCACAGACTCCTCTTTTGGCTCATTTTCAGATCCCCACCTTTTCTCAATATTTTTATTGGAAAGTTTTGAGTCCTTAGCAGACCAGCAGCTACTGAGTTAACAATTTCTCTCCTTGATAATTAAGAAGCCTGAACTCTAAAAAATATATTACCTAGATAGTCAAGACTGGACACAGAGAAGGCCAAACAAGACCTTATCTGACTAGGTGCAATCCTGTAAATCAAGGCAGAACACAATTAGTAAAAACCTCCATGAAATATGTTTCTTCTCCCAGAATTAACCCCTTACTAATTGGTGCTTGGAATTTGGCCCTTGTCCTTGTACCTATATCTCTACTTTTTAGACTTTAATGGGTTTGTGTATGATTTGTAACCCCTTCACAGCTGTGATTCTTTCTGTGTTTTCTTTTTTTGAAACCAGTATATAAATAAACTTCATGCTCTTGGAGCCAGAGCTGGAAGCATGAGGTAAAAGACAACTCTCTTGTCCTGTCCTTATTTCTTTATCAACTAAACTGTTCTTATCAGATTATCAGAGGTGATAAAGAGATCTCCACAGAAATGCAGAAGAAAAACATATAATTTATCACTTGTTTATATGGGTATATGATTTGACATTTTGATTTTTTAAAATTACTCTATTACAAAAATAAATAATATGGAAATAGGTATTAATTGATAACATTTGTATAACCCAGTAAAATTGCTTGTCAGCTCTGAGAAGAGGGAGGGAAAAGGGGAGGGAAAGAAAATGAATCATGTAAACATTGGAAAATATTTCAAATAAATAAATAAATAAATTCACAGTACATTCCCATTCCTATTTCAATCATGCTAATGTGTCCTCTAACTAGCAAGAGGACTAAGGCTATATGATATGAACTCCTTAACACTACACTGACTTCACCAATCCTGCAGTCTCTAACAGAGGGAGAGGGTAAGAGCTCCTCTTTGCAAATCCTAAACATTCTCCCCTGCCTTCTATCATTCCTTTATTCCTTACACTTTGCTCCATCATTTATCGTCTTATATTCATACATCTTCAATTTCCTTCTTCCTTCCCTCATCTTACCCTACAGACAGGAATTCCTTAAAATAACTTTCTTTGATTCCACTATCCTTTCAAATCATGGCCCTATTTTTTTTTCATTTTTCTGCTACTACTAGGAAAAAATGTATAATCACTGTTTCTACTTCCTTCTCAACTAATCACTCTAATATTCCTTGTAATCACTTCTACTCCACTGTTCTACTAAAATAACTCTTTCTAAGGTCATCAAAAATTTATTTTCAATAATCTATTTTCCTATGTCCAACCTTTTTTCTCTTTGATCTCTGTAACACTTGAGAGTATGCCTCCCTAGACTCAATACGCCCAAGATTAAATTCACTTTGCCTCTAAACTTGACCTTTCCCTATTTAACTTCCTTGTCTCTGCTTATCCTACAATTCTCCCAGTTATTCATAGTAACAAAACTGGAAATATATTTGAAGCATCTGTCCTTCGTACCCCACATCATTAATTTTCTCTCTTAATTTCAGGGTCACAACACATATTTTCCTGTTTCCTCTTCTTCATTTCTACAATCGGTCTAGGTTAATCGTTTTTTTTTATTGCTTAAAGTTTTAGTGAAGAAGTGGCGCACTTTTACCCAGTGTTCCAGAGGGGGCTGCTCCATTCCCCCTTTCCACAGCATCCACGGACATTTTTCATATATTCTGCCCCTGTGCTTAGCAACCTAGTGCAAGCACTTCCTCCCTCCACTCTCTGTGGTAATGAAGAGGGCTCATTGGTGGCTTGAAGGTGCAGTTTGGGCATGCAATCTCTAAAAGGTTCACTAGTGCTGGTTAGACTATCATATCATCATAATATTTAACTTTGCTACTCCAATCTATTTATTTCATCCTTAGTCTAATATTTATATTGACCAAATTTTTTTTATAATGCTCTACTTCTCTGCTACCACACCCAAATTGGTGACTCTAAGTTGCTTTTATAAAGCATAAATTTAGTCTAATATATTTATTTCCAGCCTACTCTTCCAGTTTTATTTAATTTTACTCTCCCTTCATATACTCTTATATTCTGTCTAAACATGACTACCCTTCTTCCCATTGTCTTAACCTACCATATTTTGTTTCTATGCCTATTCTCAATTCACTTTTTATGCATGTTAGGTATTACTTCCTCTGTATCCATTTGGTAAAGTCCATATTTTCTTTTAACTTCTGTGATACATACTTCATCAAGCCAAACCTGACTTAACTCCATTTAAAAATGATCTCCCCTTTTCAAATTTCACATAATATGCCTTGGCTTCCTCTTTATACTACCACATGTGCCCTATAGCATAATTATTTCAATATAATCTTCCCCCAAACTGATTTAAAATCAATGATTTGATGTAAATGAAATTGAATTCATTGAATCAAACTGCAATTTTCCCATACTTTAGTATAGTGGTTCCCAAACTTTTTTGGCCTACCACCCCCTTTCCAGAAAAAATATTACTTAGCCCCCTGAAAATTAATTTTTTAAAAATTCTAATAGCAATTAATAGGAAAGATAAATGTACCTGTAGCCATCATCGTCCCCATGGATTGCTGCAGCACCCAGCAGGGGGTGGTAGCTCCCACTTTGGGAATCACTGCCTTAGTAGATGATCTTGATAAGTATCTGGGAACAACCACAAAAGTTATTGTTTTATATGAAGCCTACTGATTAGACTTTCAAACCCTGTAGCCCATATTTGTATGTAAATCAACATTCATTCCCTAATATACATTTAAAATATGCTTGCCATAGCTGTGCCTTCAGGAAACCAGGTTCACCTCCAAGTCATAATGAGGAAGCAGAGCAAAACTTTAGAGAAGGAAAATGCAGTATGAACACTCTACTCTCACAATTATTCAACATTTCTCTTTCCAGTTGTTTCTTAGGAAAACATAATTTTACAAAATGTCATTTAAAAAGACAAAGACTAAGAGGGAATATTGTAGAAGTGTAAGTGTTTAGCATGGTAGGATGACTGTAACAGCAAATTGATCAATTCCCCATGTGATAGAACAAAGGAGGCATTCCTTGGAGACAGAGCCTCAAGACTGGAATGGATCTTCCATAGCATCTAATCTAACTGGTACCTCAATAATGATTCCCCTTATAATATAACCAACAGGTGATCATTTGGCCTTTGCTTGGAGACTTCTACTGAAGACCTCAAAAGGCAGGTTGGGAGTGGGGATTAAGAAGAAGGGTGAAATTATTTGTTCCCATTCTTTATCTGTATCTCTGAAATAATGGTATTTATAAAGGGAATGACAGTTAGACTTGAATTTGGAAGGATTATACTGAAATATAGATATGTACATAGACATGTATTACAGTGATTTCAAAAAATGAAGAATACTAAATTAAACAACAAAAAGAAATTATGACAGCCATTCCCCAATAGAAAAGTAGTCAAAAGATTAGGAACAAACAAGTTCTCAAAAGAAGAATTACAAACTATTAACAACCATAACAGTAGGCTCCAAATCATTAATAGTCAGAGATATGCAAATCTAAATAACCCTGAGACCTCACCTTGTGTTCTCCAAATGAGCAAAAATGACCAAAAAATGACAATAGTCATTTTTGGAAAGGTTGTGGGAAAATAGACATGCTGAAGTCTTATGGAGTTGTGAATTGATACAACTATTTAAAAAAGTAATTTGAAATTAAAGTGACTAAAATGCCCTAGCTATGGCATTACTGGGTTTGAACTCTACAAAGTTATATTGATAAGATAAAAGTTCCCATGTACATTAAATATTTATAGAAGGACTTATGTAAAAGCAAAGAATTAGAAACAAAATAGATGCCTGCTGATTGGGAAAAAGCTAAACAAAAAAAGGCGTGGCATATAAATGTAAAGTTCTGTAAGAAATTAGAAAGATCTCATAAACAAAGTGAGAAGAGCCAAGAAAAAATTGTATTCCTTAACAACAACAACAATGTAAAAGGAAAGATCCCCACACAAAAATATCAAAAGTGAATATAATTAAATGATAAAGATCAAACATAACTCAAAAGAAGAGATATGAGAGAATAGTCCTAACTTACCCTTTGCCAGAGGTGGGAGGTCCACAGGTTTTGTGCATTGTATTTTATTGAATTTTTCAAATATACTGATCAGTTATGCTTATTTTTTCTCCTCTTTTCTTTTTTACTAGTTTGAAAAGAATCTGTTTTTATATGGGATAGCTCCTTAGAAGGGTAAGGAGAATGATGCTTAGAAAAACAATGGTGAAGTAAAAACAGAAGATATTAATTAAAACTTATATAGAAATAATAAATGAGAACATAATAACAAACTGTGAAAGCTATTTTCTCTCTGAGGCTCTCCATAATTTTCCTTCTAAATGTTATTAAATGTTAAGATACTAGAAACTTATAAGAAAACAGTACAATTAAAGTGGTTAGAAAAGAAAGTAAAAACAAGAATGAAAAAATGAATGAAAGAAAGAATCAAGCATCTATTAGTCATTTAAAAGCCCTATGCTAAATGCTAGAGATTCAAAAAAAGCAAGATTGTTTTTATTTTCAATAGTTTACATTCTAGTAGGAAAGACAACATCCATAGAAAATTTCAGCTCCAAGTTAAATGGATGCAAGACCAGGGGTAGATTGTGGGGTGAGGGTAGGGATTGATTTCCATTAGAGTATTCTTTAAGTATTTGCAAGGATATCACATAGAAGAAGGATTAGACTTTTTGAGGGAAGAGCTAGGAGCAATGAATGGAGAAGCAAACATAGACTTACTGTAAGGAAGAATGTTGTAACTATTAGAATTACCCAGATTCTGGGCTGCCTCAGAAAGTAGTCCACTGCTCTCATTAGAGGTCTCTAAGCAAAGGCTAGATTGCTATTAAATGGTTATATCTTTGCACTGACTTTTGTTCAGGTTATGTTTGACCTACACAACACTAAAATCTCTTCCAGTTTTCAGATTCTTTGATTTTGACACATTTCTTAAGCATGCTGCTTATTTCTTCATTTGAAACATTGATAAAAATGTTGACATGAGTCACCACTAGAGACCTCATTTTGGGTTGACATTGATATAGCAAATAGTACTCTTTGAGTTCAATCCGTCAGTTTCAAATTCAACTAAATGATGGGTTCTTATCCTTATTTTATGTCATGAACCCTTTTTTTGGCAACCTAGTAAGGACTATGGAGTATTCAGGATAAATCTTTTTTGCTTATTTTCATAATCATAGGTAATAATGCTAAATTTCAGTTATGTTAGTGTAAATAAAAATGCATTTTTCCTATCCAATTTCACAGATTTTATGAAATATAACAAAATATATCACCATGTATCCTAGTTTAAACATCCATGAGTAATATTAAATTATTTACAAATTACCTGTATTCCCCAGCAGTTGATCATTCCTACCTTCCTGTCTTTCTTCTTGCTAATCTACTTAAAATAGCATCTTTTTGCTCTAGGGGCAACTAGATGCACAACAGACAGAATGCTGGACATGGATTCAAGAAAACCTGAGTTTGATCCTAAGCAAGTCACTTAATATCACTCTGCCTCAGTTTCTTTATCTGTAAGATGGGAATAATAAAATTACCGACCTTCCAAGTCTGTTTTCAGGCCAAAAAGAAATAATATTTATAAAATCCTTTGGAAATATCAGAACACTATTTAAATGTTAACTATTATAAATAACAATAATGTTTTACTACTAGCAGTACTATTATTATTATTATTATTATTATCTACAAATCCAAATTTTCAGTCAATTTCAAGACCTCACACCTTCAAAAAGGCTTCCTCATCCAGAATCTTTGTATTGAATTTTTCTCCTACTTTGAATTTCTTTGTCACTAATTTTTCTATACAGAACAAGCAACCTTAGTTTTAGAGTCTCTCTTTCATAAAAATGGTTTGTTTGGTAACCAAAACTGAAGAAAGTACTTCAGAGGTAGCTTTACTAGGACTGAGTACCCTTATATTATCATATTTCCATCAATGTACAAGCATTTATTAAGAATCAATGGTGTGCTATGTACTGGGAGTACCAAGACCAACATAAAACTGCTCTTGCTCTGAAATAGCCTATATTTTTTGGGGGGTAGACAACATCTACAGAAGTAAGTACATAATATGTGTATAAGTATACATTAAATTTTAATGTATATGTCTACATATATATATGTGAGTATTTGAATCAGAAAGTACCATGTGTATGTAATTAAATACCTATCTATGTGTTATATGTTATACATAGATATATACATGTATGTTTTCTATGCACACATATACATACATATGAAACAAATATAAGGTAATTAAGTTAGTCCATGCAACGTCATAGAGATGGGCATCAATAGTGTTAATATATAATCCAAGAAGCCTAATTTGTTTTAAACATTTAGTCTTTGTTAGGATGGAGCATTATGACAGAGTAGAGTAGGAGGTTTTCTCACCTTTCTAAACCCTCTCCAAAATGACCAAAAACAACCACATAAAATCAACATTAAAAGTGGCAAAAACTAATAGGAGCCCAGAGTGAAAGTGAACAACAAAGGACAACCAGGAAGAAGGGTTACTAATTCGCCACAAATAAAGGAATCCACACAGCAACCTCAGAGACCAAGATCAACAAACTCAACATGTTTACTTGGAGGTGGGAGTGGAGGCTAGTGCATCCCAGAGGATACTACTAGAATCTAAATCTTCAAGTGGAGGACCTGGGAGCAGCTCTATTGGGTTTATCTCAGGAGGGACTTTAGAAGACAGACAAATAAATGGGACATTTTCTCTCTCCTGGGCTGCATTGGTGTAGGATGAAAAGTGAGAAGGGAGTGGACACTCAAGTGTGTTGCTGAGGACCTGGGGCCTCATCAGCTGTGGTCACTCCCAGGAGAGTCGAGTCCCTTATTTTTGCCACAGGGGAAGGTGGATTGGCTGCAGGTGCAAGAGCCAAACTGCCTGCAGGCTCTGGTATAAGCATCTGAGGTCAATCATAGACTAGGACTTGAGCAGGGAACCAGAAGTGCATCCTACTCTAGACTATAAACACTACAATAACTGAAGAGGACCAAGGAAAACCACACACACACACACACACACACACACACACACACACACACACACACACACACACACACACCCTGAAATCTGAAATAACTTATAGCAACACAATAGGAACCCAGGGACTCCAGAAAAAGAACACTCCCCTACCCAAATTAAGTTTACTGAATTGGCTGCTAAAACTTAAAAATAAATAAGTAAATTAAGGTGAGCAACCAAGGGCAAAAGAAACCAACTACTGATAGATATTATGAAGACAAAGGAGGTCTTGCTTAAAACTCAGAGGACAGTAAAGTGAAACACCTGCTTTGTAAACATCAAAGAAATATAATAAATGCCCCCAAACTCAAAAAGGGCTTTTGGAAGAGACACCAAAAAGAAATTGAGAGAGATGGAGGGAAAAATAGGAAAAAAGGAGCAATGCAATAAAATCAAGAAAATTATGAAAGATCACACAAATGGAAAAAAGAGATTCAGAAACTGACAGAAGAAAATAATGTATTAAGAACTAGAATTGGACAAGGAAAAGCAAATAATTTCCTAAGACAACAAGAAAAAAATAAAGCAAAAACAAAATAATGAAATAACAGAAGAGAATATGAAACATATTGTCACAAAAAATGTACCTGGAAAATAGATCAAGGAGAGGCAATATGAAAATAGTTAGACTCCTAGAAAGGTATGATAAAAAAAATTAAACACCTTACTCCAAGAAGTCATCAAGGAAAACTGTCCTAAAATTTAGAAACAGGGTGAATAGATATTGAAGTAACCTACCAATCACCTCCTCAAGGAAATCCAAAGATGAAATACAGGATAACATCATTGCTAAGTTATGTAGTCCCCTGGTTAAGGCAAAAATAATACAAGTGACAAGAAAAAATTTCAAATACTGTGTAGCTAAAGTCAGAATAACACAAAATACAGCTAAAATATTAAGAGAATACAAGACATGGAACATCCAGAATAACATATCCAGCAGAGATGAGCACAATTATAAAAGAAAAAAATGGATATTTAACGAAGTAAAGGAGTTTCAACTAATACTAGAGAAAAACCCAGAACTCATCAGAAAATGTGATTTATAAGAAACACCAAAGGTAGTGAAAGACATCATCAATAACCCAAAAGGTCAAATAGAACAAAAAAGAGAGGAATTTTTTTCCTTTTAAGGGCTTCAATAAGGTCAAAATTGTTGATATTCCTATATGGAAAAATGATATTTGTAACTCTCAAAAACTGTATTAACTATCACAGTAGTTAAAATTATTCTTAGATAGTGGTTAGGATATTAAGTGGTTTAAGATGATATGTAAAAAAAAAAGAAAGGGAGGGGAAATAGAAGATGGCACCAAGAAAAACATGAAGGAATAAGAAAAATAGGATGAATTATACTACAAAAAGAGGTGTATTGGATGGGGAGGGGAAGAATACTATTATAAGAAGGAGAGGAAGAGAATGCTAATAAGTAGTTGTTATGTTGATAATAACAGAGATATTTGGTAATCTGAAGAGATGGCCTGAAACTAGAAACCTGCAGGACTCACTCCTCCCCCAATTACAGGCTAGAGTGTGTAGGGAGGGTTAGGTACTCCTTATTCTTCACCCCTCCCACTAAGCAGTTGGAAATCAGTTGAAAATGGAGGCAGGACTGGTGTTGCTCTGGCAAAGCTCAACAAGGCAAATCTCTAATGATGTTCACTTTCTCAACTCATATTCCCCACAGGTTTGACCGAGAGACAATAGGAGAAGCTTGATATCTTGTTGTTATCAAGAACAGACAAGGTTCTGACTTCTTTGGCTGGCAATTGAAAGGAACCAAGCTTTATGGTAGCTGTGAGTATGCCCAAAATAATAGTCAGGCACAACTATTAAAGATGAAGTTTTTACTGATAAAGAAGGGAAGGCAGGGAAGGGGTATCTAGGATTTGGATAAGATCTGGGAAGCCCTAAGCTGTTAGATAGAAACTGCCCCTCCCCCCAGAGGGGGGAGTGGCAGACTTTATATCTAGCTTGTCCTCAAATCTTATAATAATTACATCTAATATCTAACATAACTAAATGAATAACAAAATGCTATTGCAAGAAAGGTCTAATTCCACTAGACAGGAAAACTCCTGAGAAGAAACCAAAATGTCTTTTACCACTATGGCCACCAAGGCAATCCCAAAACAGGAACAGCAAACAAAGTGACCTGCTCCCTTCAACCCCCAGGAATCAACTGTTTAACTGCTTTCAAACTGTTCCCTCACCCAGAGTTCTCCAGGGGCGTCCCCTGGAATTCTAGGTGAGGCTTGACCCTGTATCTTGTGAGAATTCCACCCTGCCATTTTCCATGTTGCAGTAGTACTTAAAACTTACTCTTAGTGGAATCAGTTCTGAGAGGAAAGAGCAGCTAGATCTATTGGGGTATCAAATTCTATCTTACCCTACAAGGAAGTTGAGAGGGGAAAATGTAGGGGGGGCAAATTGAGGGGAAGTACCAAAAGGGAGGGAAATAGAAGGGGGTGGGAATTTAATAGACCCTAAAGAAATATAAGAGGAGAATAAGAAGGGAGGGAGTAGGAATGGAAGTAAAATAAGGGTGGGATTTAGGGGGAGTGATTAAAAGCAAAACACAGGTGCAGAAGGAAGAAGTGAAGGAAGGAAGGGTAGGACTAGGAGAGGAAATCAAAATGATGGGGAAAACAAAGGTGGTAATCATAACTCTGAATGTGAATGGGATGAACTCACCCATAAAAAGGAAGCAAATAGCAGAGTGCATCAGAAACCAAAATTCTACCATATATTGTCTCCAAGAGGCAGGTAGACACACACAGGGTAAAGGTAAGAGGCTGGAACAAAATCTATTGGGCATTAACTGGGGAAAAGAGGGAAGGAGTCTCAATCATGATATCTGATAAAGTCAAAGTAAAAATAGATCTGATTAAAAGAGATAGGGAAGGTAATTACATCCTGATAAAAGGCAATATAGACAATGAGGAAATAGCACTGTTCAACATGTATGCATCAAATGGTATAGCATCCAGCTTTTTTAAGGAGAAACTACCAGAGTTTAAGGAGGAGATAGATAGTAAAACTATAATAGTTGGAGACCTGAACCTATTAGTATTTGCACTAGGGTGATCATTTAAAGGCTACAACATCAATAATATCCCCATTGAACCATGTTATCAAGCAGTTGCTTTTTTCAGTGTTTATACTCCCACAGTTCTTCCTCTTAATGTGGGTAGTGTTCTTTCTCATAAGTCCCTCAAAATTTTCCTGGAACTTTGTTAGTTTTTTCTAATTCAGTAAAGAAGTTTTTTGGTAGTTTGATAGGTATGGCACTAAATAAGTAAATTAATTTGAGTAGAATGGTCATTTTCATTATGTTAGCTCATCCCACCTATGAGCAATTAATGTTTTTCCAATTGTTTAGATCTAATTTTAATTGTCTGGAAAGTGTTTTGTAGTTGTGTTTGTATAATTCCTGTGTTTGTCTTGGCAGATAGATTCCTAAGTATTTTATATTGTCTAGGGTGATTTTAAATGGAATTTCTCTCTCTAACTCTTGCTGTTGAGATGTGTTGGAAATTTATGAAAATGCTGATCATTTATGTGGGTTTATTTTGTATCCTACAACTTTGCTAAAGTTGTCGATTATTTCCACTAGATTTTTAGTGATTCTCTAGGATTCTTTAAGTAGGCCATCATATCATTTGCAAAGAGTGGTAGCTTGATCTCCTGATTGCCTATTTTAATACCTTCAATTTCTTTTTCTTTTCTAATTGCTACTATTGCTATTATTATAATAGAACCACTGCTAGTGGTTCTAATACAATGTTAAATAATAGAGGTGATAATGGGCATTCTTGTTTTACTCCTGATCTTCTTGGGAATGCTTCCAATTTATCCTCATTGCAAATGATGTTTGTTGATAGTTTTAGATATATATTTCTTATTATTTTTAGGAAAGGCCCTTCTATTCCTATACTTTCTAGTTTTTTTTTAATAGGAATGAGTGTTGTATTTTGTCAAAGGCTTTTTCAGCCTCTATGGAGATAATCATGTGATTTTTGTTGGTTTGCTAGTTGATATGGTCAATTATGTGAACGATTTTCCTAATATTGAACCATCCTTGCATTCCTGGTATAAATCCCAACTGATCATAGTGAATAACCCTCTTGAACATTTGCTAGAGTCTTTTTGCTAGTATTATATTTAAGACTTTTGTGTCAATGTTCATTAAGGAGTTTGGTCTATAGTTTTCTTTCTCTGTTTTTGATCTACCTGGCTTTGGAATCAGTGCCATATTTGTGTCAAAAAAGGAATTTGGTAAAACTCCTTCTTTGCTTATTATGTGAAATAGTTTGTATAGTATTGAAAGGGAAAGAACATGATGCATGTAACTATGGGAAAATATTCTTAATTAATTAGTTAATTAAACTTAAAAAATAATAAAATGTTTTAAAAAGGTCAAATAGTTTTATTATGGTATGGTAAAATGTCAACTGTCACCTGGGGTATCACCTCATTGCCTGTAAATTTTGAAGGGTGTTACAAATAATATTGATATAGAAGGGTATAATTAAAGATATTAGGGTTTTATTAACAGCCATACTGATAATTAAGAAAACCACATGCCTGCTAAGATTTAAGTCAAATGTGCTGCCATAAGTTCCCCCTTGGCTGATTCCTAGGAAAGAGCACATACCAATCAATTTCTCTCTATTTAAGCTTCTCTTTATGTTGGTTCACATCACCATGTATGAAGGAAGCCCATTGAATCATGGGAAATTTAGCTTGAAATGAGATACAAATGTCCACAGGAAGTTTAGACCAGAGACCTCAATATTAAGATTAAGGACCCCAAATTTCCAATACCACAAGGGGCAGGTATGGATGGAAGATTCCAGGTAAGGAAATGGAATGGAATGAGCCAAAATGATAATGAAATAGACCAAGAAGAAGCAGAGTAGAATGGCTATCTCATAAAGAGGAGAAATGAGAAATGGGATGAGGGAGTAAAGGTCCAGGAGTACTAGATCCCATCTCTCATCAGACCTGGGTTAAAAAGAGAACAACATACATTTAGGAGGGTAAAATTTTTCTTAACATACAGAGAAACAGGGAAGGACTGAGAAGAAAAAGATCAAGGGGACAAGAAAAGTGAGGGAAGGTAGGGAAACCTGGAGGGGAGTCCAAATCAAGGGTCACAGAGCAGCAATGTGAGAGGGAAAAGGAATCAAGAAGTAGGAGAGGGCAGTTGGAGATAAGGAAGGGATTTGGGGAAGATGGATAGAATAAAAATTAAAAGGTAAATGGGAGGGGATAAAGTAGTAAACTTTGGAAAGGTGAGTCAATTTCAAACTAAGGAAGCAAGGGAAGAAATAAGGGAGGATTTTTCAGAAGGAATGTGAATAGGAGAAGTATTGGTCAAAGAAAATCGAACATCTTTTGAGGGACATGGTAGAAAGAATGGTAGAGGGAGACAGTGAGGAAGCATGTTGTAGATGGAAATAAATAAATAGTGATTATGATATTGAATGGAATGGAATGAATTCATACATGTGAAAATAAATGGATAGCAGGAAGAAAAAAACAGTACCTGATAATGTTGCATTTATAAAAAACATACTGAAAATGAGAGACAAACATAGAATGAGGGTAAGCGACTGTGATTCAGCTGATCTAGAGAAGGCAAGGGTAGGTTCTCTAACAGATTTGGGGCTGAAATATATATAACTGGAAGTTATGAATAGCTCAATGTATGTACCTCATATTAGTGGAATCCTTATTCACAAAAATTAGTATGGACATGTAATTTGTGTCTAAGGGAGGTAAGATGAACTGATTGGCATATAAATGTAATCATGATTTTTTTTTATTTCAGACTTTATTTTTTAATTATCCTTCTTGCCATCTACCATTTTCTAGACCCATATTTCACTTTTCCATCTCTGTGCTTTTCTTATTCCATTTCCTATGTTGGAAAGGTCTCCTCACACATGAATATTGGATGGCAAACTGTTTGTTCATCTCTTAAGATTCAGTCAAAAAGTCAGCTCTTCAAAATATCTTTTTCTAGACCATCAAAACAATCCAGCACAATCAAATGTAGAGTCCTTATAGAGTCCTTGAAATGAACTTTATACCTTTTTGGAAATTTTGACTCTTTTAATTCAGTCTAACCATGAGACTGGTCCTTGTATGCCTTCTCACTAAAAATGTTACAATAATCCATATTAAATACTAGACTGAAGTCATAAAGCCTGGCTACATGCTAGCTTTGCCAGCTATTATGTTTCCATTGCATAATTTCCTTTACCTCCAGAGACTTTTCCCCTCATTTTATACTCCTTTGATGAGACCCATTGATTTCTAAATAATATTTTAAAATTAATTTAAATATATAAAAATATTTATTAAAATGATGTTTAAAAACCAGTTCATGGAATGTTCACAGTAACAGCAAGATTGTGGAATGATCAACTGTGAAAGACAGATCCTCTCAGCAATACAATTATCCAGGACAAGTCCAAGGGACTTATATGAATCCAATTTAGTATCAACAGTAAGCAATATTTATTGAGTGCTTACTATGTACAGGTCATGGAGAAGCTTTCATGTGTAATCCAGTCTAGATAAATAGATATATAGATAGACAGACAGACAGATAGATAGATAAATATACAAAGATAGAAAAGTAAGAGTACAAGGTCACTTATGCCAAATGTCACATAAGTGGTATAAACATAAGTACTATGGAATTTCAGAGAAGATATTGATATCTCTAAGGTTTTGCAAAGTCTTGCAATACTTTCTGATTCATTGAAGATTAAATGACAGTAACTATAAATTCAGCTCTAGTTGCATTTTATTGTAAAGTGATATATCATTTAGCAAATTTGCTAGGAGCAAAGCTGTTTGATAAATTAGTCAGCAAACAGTTTTCATGAATAATGAAGCAATGTTGATGAGTTGGACATGCCCAATAAATAGGTTATTTTCATTACTTACATTCAAGGAACACATTGTAAAAGGTCCAGGACCCTCTTAAGATCCTCATTTGATCATCTGAGGCAATTCAATTGAAATTATTTTTTATTCAACTTTGACTTTCAAAAGCTAGGGACATAAAGAAGAGATAGGTCATTGTTGGTAGAGCAGAAACTAATGCTGCTTAGTTCTTTCTGATGGAAAAGATCATATATGGTTAACCTATACCTGCCCTAGAGAGCTCCTGGCTTTTTTGCCTTTCTGGGACTAACCACATCAATGTAAAGGAATTCTTTAGTTAAAGCAATGCATACAAAATTCAGAATTACATTTGAAAATTTTATGACATAATATCTTATATTAAGTAGTGTAATGAGGGTTTAATGCTGAATCTGTAATGTAGGTTGGTAAGCTGTAAGCAGTCAGAAAGCTAGTGTGGCTTAGACACAAGCTGTTTACTGATGTTACTGGATGTAGGTATGACAAGTACCCAGTGCCTAAGCCAGCCAAAGGATTGATGTAATTCCCTTGGTAAGGATTAAACCCCTTTAAGAAGAATTCCCTTCAGCCTCTGACATGGCTGAGTAAATAACTCCTATTGGTTGACAGTGAGATTAGACAGGAAGAAATGTATGATGCTTCCTGTCTAAGAGTAATGGAGTTACTCTGTCTCCCTCTTAGAATCTTGAACAGCAGTCTATTTAGATCTAAGTTGAGACACTAGTTCACAAATTAAACTAAGGATATATTGAATAAATTGATTAGGGAAAAGGGATTGGAGAGTGGGTTAGGAAACAATGAAACTAGTCTAGTACTGCCTTCTAGATCTAAGTTCAGGATGTTGATGAACTCCTAGCTATGATCTTCAGCTGTCCTAAGGGACCAGCCCTGGGACAGAAATAAAATATCTCTTGATGGTAATATAAAGCAACCTCTTGTTAGGGAATAAGTGGTATATCTAATTGATGTTCCTATTGGGTCAGTAAAGGTCTTCAAAACCTGCCTGGCCTAGGAAAACTAAGATCCCACATTCCACCTCCCTCGACCATCCTGGATCCCTCCCCAAGGGGTAGAGGTGAAGGTGAGAAGAGAAGTAGGGAAAAGAACAGCCCTAGCCCTGGTTCTCCAGGGTTTTATATACCCTGTGTCCATCTGCCAGTTGATACTTGTCCTGTGGCTCATGCCACAGTCAACATTCCAACCAGGGCAACTGACAGGTTGCCCCAAGAAAACATGGCAGTATTATTCCTATATTACAGTAGACAAAGAATGTTATTACTAAAGGCTCCTACTTCTGATGTCCAAAAATATATAAAAAGAGAAATCATCAGGAAATCAGAAAATCTGAGTTCAAATTCCAGTTTTGCTACTTACTTGGCCCCAAAGTGAATTTGGACTAGTCCCACAACTTGTCAGTTTCTTCTGCATAATTTGGGGGTTAGTGTAAATGGTGTGGAAATTTCCTTCTATCCCTAAGATTCCATACTTTTGCTAATGAAGTTTCTGACAATAAAGTAGAATGTAACCTCTTCCTTATTAGAGTGGTGACTATATCAAAATTATCAGAACATTGGAAACTTATTCCTAGTATTGTGCTTACTCCCACTCTATTGAGACAATTTGCTGAAGTCAGAACATTCCTTTTTGTTCTCATTACAGAAAACAAAATATCATAGTATTACTGTATTTTGCCAAGAGACATATTTTTCAACCATTCTTCTTTACCTGTGAAGATAAAATACAACACTTTAAGGACAAATGTACAATTGTCAACTTAACTTAAAAGATGTCTATAGTAGACAATATAGAAAGAGCCTTAAATAGGTTACATTTATATTATATTTTAAGGTATACAAAAATTTGATGCTCACAATGTCATAAAGTACCTTAATTATTTGCATTTTACAAATAAAGTTTGGGGAAGTTGTTTTTTACAGCCTCAACATCTACAAAGGTATTTTTCACACAGAAGATGGTTAGTAATGATAATAATAGCTAATATTTGCTCCCTTAGTGGGGAGGGGAGATGACATCATCTCTATGCCTACGGTGAGGTGAGTAGAGTTTGGCTATGAATGGGCTAGAGTTAATTCCATTTACACATATTTTATATATTGCTTTATATATATTCTTTCATTCAATCTTCACAAGCATTCTTGGTTTTATTTCTTTCATTTTTACAGATGAAGAAATGAAGGCTAAAAGAAGTCAAATGATTTGCTCAAAGGCCAGAAATCTATTTTCTGAGGTAAGATTTGAACTCAGAATATCCACATTTCTAGTGCCACAGTTTTTCTACTGTACTTTCTAGATATCTAGGTGCCATAACTGCTTGTTGAATTGATGTAGTTGTTGTATCCTTCTCTCAAAGTTTAGGATGTTTTTAACTCTGCATTTTCCCCTCTCTAAATGATTATCTAGCCCATCCAAACCAAAACTTAGAGAGACAGGCAGGAGATGAGATTCCAAGTGGAACACAGTGGACTCTCTAAAAAAAAGACAGTTGGGGTTTTGGAGAGTTGGGGAAAGCCACTGACCTGAGAGAACTGTGGATTTGGGTATCTCTAAGCAGCACCTGAGACCTCACAACTAGCAGGATCAGGGAATAGAGGTTGAGATTTCTGACTTGCTTGGTGGACAAGCAAAGTCAATCTCCCTGATTTTCTCTGAAGAGTTGTTGGGCTGGTTCCTGTGCTCTTGGAGTATACTTGGACTACATCAGATCAAGTCTATCAGATAATCTCCGTGAGATCCCATTTGTCCCTTGTGTCTTAGCTGCCTATTTAGAGTAATGTAGGGATTTTCCAGATCTTCAACTTTAAACCCTGAATTTGAACCTTAGTGTTTTAGATTGTGTGACTTCTCCCATCATTTCTAACCCTATCATCTGTATTAAGCTTGTATTTTATAATTCTTTGGTCCCAGTCTACTCACTTGTTAGTTTCACAGACTGCTAGGCTAGGTGGATCTGTGGTGGCAGTTGGTATCAACTGCCAATTCATAATTTCCCATTCCTTGTTCTTTGGAGGGTTTTGAATTTCCCCAGTTTGTTAGTCCAGTCTGTTATCCCTGTACAATCAGTCCTCCTTCTCCCCTTTCTCTAAACCCAATAATATTTAAGTTACCCATAAGAGTTTCCCCATAAGACTACTGGACAAAAGACCAACTTAAAAAATATGTCATTCTTTTATTTTTGTCTGTCTTATTCAGAAGTACTGTCAGATAGGCACAACACAATAAGCTTTTCTTTGTCATGAAGAAAAATAGTTAAGCAAAATTAATTAACCTAGAGATTACATCTGATTTTATAAAAACATTTGATATCCATTTTCCACACCCCCTCCAACTCACCAAGGAGGTAGAATTCTTTCTTTTATTTTCATTGTCATTCCACAGTATTTACATTTAGTTTACTATTTTTTTTCATAATTATGTTCATTGTGCTTATTTTCCCACTTATGCCTATATCTCTCTATCTCTGAATACCTCACACCAACATTTTCTTATGGAGCAATAATCTTCCAATGCATTTATGTCATCTTTTTTCAAATATTTCCCAGTTGATGGTCATTTTCTAATGGGCATTAGATGCGAAATTGTATCTAATTGTGGACTATCACAAAAATTATTCTATAAATGTATTATATTTAGACATTTTCCTGTTTTTGACCTTTCTTGAATTGTTTTAGTTGTATTTATTTTGCCAAAATTTGCATATGGTTACTTCTAGCATTAAATTCTTCTTTTGAAAACTTTTATATTTTGACTACTTATCTATTGGGGAATCTATTGGATTTATCTAACATTTGTAACATGATCTATATATTTTAGGTGCCAGAATTTTATCATGAGTATTTGATGGAAATACTTTTTTCCTATTTGGTAGTTTCTGTTTTATCTGCAATGATTTTGCTATTGTAAATAATTATTGTTATAATGTGAAGTAATTTTTTCTGCTTTGCCTTTACTGATCATGCCCACCATTATGAATTGATATCTCCTTGCATTTTCCAATAGCTAAAACATAATATGACCTTTCATACTAAGCTCACTTTTCTATTTGTATGTTATTGTAAAAAACCACCTCTCTATTACATTCATATAAAAAAAATTTAAGTAGATTTTTGTTTACTTACCTTTGACTATATTTTTGTCTTTTTGACTATATTCATACAGATTCCTCAATTTACTAAAAAGGAGCTTAACTTAGCAGGTTGTGGGGGGCAACAACCAAGTTTAGGTTTGTAGCTTTAAAAGAAAGGACACCAACTTAATTGAGAGTATAACAGATATGATTAGACAGAACGAGGAGGCAACAGACTCACTCTAAAAAGTATTTGGGAATGATGCTTGTTTGGGATTTTAAATTGTCACTTAAAGATTTGTATTTTTAAAGACAAATTCTAGAGATAAGACAGATAAATACCAGTTCCTTGAGTTCAGGACTAGTTAATTAAATTATAAATATATATATATATATATAT